>NC_091068.1:150825987-151125987 GCF_000393655.2 Nicotiana sylvestris
TTTAGTTTGGAACCTTTGTTGTTACCTAAAATAAGTGAGTAACTGTGAACGGAGAGGTATGGTCATTTGTTTTTCAAAGAAGTTGGATTATGTTGTTTTCAGTTGGCGAGTAAATCCTAATATGGTTGTCAAGTGAATGAGAAACCATTTTGCTTTTGAGTAATTTGATTTCCCTCAGAGTTTTTTTTTTAAAAATTTTTTAAAATTTATCGTCAGAGCTGTTTGCCTAATTGATTACAGTAATTGCATAAGTCGTCCCTAACGTACATACCAAAAAACAACTTTAACATTATTATTTAGTTTTCTTAACTTCATATATTCGAACTAGGGGAAGCAAATGGACGGTCTAGACTCTAGACCGAACTTAAACGGGCCAAAAATAGTGAAATTAATAGATGGCGAGTAAATTGCCCGGCTTATTTGGGCGAAAATGGATTGAGATAAGCAAAATAATGAATCATAACCCAACTCGCCTAATATTTGATCTAGAGACACCCATAAACAATCTCAACAAATCTTATTCATTAAATCGATAACACAAGTCTAATGTTGGCATTCTCAAACTATTCATTTGTAATAAATCTATTTTTAAACTGCATCATCATTCGTTAGCTCAAGAATCTCTTTTAGGTAATGGGTGTTCTCTGGTTTTGTGGATTGATCTTTTCTTCACATTTGTTATATAGCATGTATTTTAGTATGGTTTAATTTTTACTCGTCGTTAGATTCTGTTCTACTTTGCATCAGAGGCGGATCTAGAATTTGAAGTTTATGGGTTCCTGTCGTAATCTCAAATTAATATACCATAATAACTGGGTTCATCGTTAGATATTTATAGAATTTAATAAAAATACAGGGTCTACGCAAAAGTTACTGGATTCTCGGGAACCCATACACTATACTCTAGATACGCCCCTGCTTTGCATATCGTGATTTTTTGTCTAAGAATATCTCAAAAGAAAATTAAGGTAGGTCATCTATTTCTTATCCGTACGTAAAAAGAAAAGGAAAAGAAAAACAGAGAAAAGGAAATCGTGGAAGAGACACTGAACTAAATAAGATACTGGTAGAATATGTATTATATATCAAGATTGGATTGTATCATAATACAACCAACCGCCAAAGTTTTATTACAAGACTCGAAAATAGAAGAAAGAGACAACAGACACGACCCATAATTAAGCACATGATCAAACTCGATCCATGCATCTTATTCTTCTCCACATGATTGCGATACCACCATCAACCAAGAAACTTACTGGACCCTCCATTAGATTATATTAAACCAACATTAACTATATGAGGAGGGGAGCTTTCGTGTAACTGATAAAGCTGTTGTCATGTGACCAGGAGATTACGGGTTTGAGCCGTGGAAATAACCTCTTGCAGAAATGTAGGATAAGGCTGCGTACAATAGACCCTTGTGGTCGAGCCCTTCCTCGGACCCCGCGCATAGCGGGACCTTAGTGCACCGGGCTACTTGTTTTTTGGTTACATATCTAGAAACTACGTAAAGAGTACTATAAATCACAATATTTAAAAATTCAAATATTTAAAAAAATATTACTACTTATTTGTCATATTTCTGCAACCCAAAATATATTATATTATGGTAGAATTAGGGTGAATAATATATACCACTGACATACTTGTTGCAGTCAGTGGAGAGGGTCATCTTGAAGGGAATGTTGACACCACAAGCAGCACGGATGCCAGCAACTTGGCCCAAATCAATGCCTTTGAGAACACTATAAGCTGTTTTTAAACAACTGCATGCAGTCCTACGATCCTGTGTGGTTTTCGCTGCACTCACTAAAGCTTTAATGACGTTACAGCAGTTTCCGAGAGGGCCACGATTTGCATATAAGGCAGGCAACTAAGCGTGGCACCTTGAATCGTGCCGCAGGTAAATGCCGCCTCTGCATATGGCGCAGTCATCACCATGCACAAAACCACGACGCATGCAATCTTTCCAACCATTTCCATTCTTAAAATAAATAAAAACTATAACGAGTAACTTGAGGAAAGTAGTGGATATGAGTATAAATGTTTTGCTTGTGTGTAGGGTACAAAAGCCAGTAAGACCTTAAGGGTTTTTATATAGAAGAAATTGGAACTAAATTAATGGCCGCACGATATATGTACGTAGTAGCTAGAGAATATTAGTTGCTATAGTTTGGTGAAACTTCTTGGAGGGAAGGATGCCGGGGGTCTATTTGGAAACAGTCTCTCTACCCTAAGGTAGGGGTAAGGTCTGCGTACACACTACCCTCCCCAGACCCCACTATGTGGGATTATACTGGGTTGTTGTTGTTGTTGTTGTTGTATAGTTTGGTGAAACTTGATGCCTTTTGACAGGGGCGTATGTAGCTTTTGTTCAAATATTATACTCCCTCTATTTTAATTTAGATGATACACTTTTCTTATTAGTTCGTTCCAAAAAAAAGATACATTTTTACAATTGAAAATAATTCAACTTTAACTCTTCATTTTATCCATTTACTCTTAAGCTTTTATAATCATACAAATGACATGACCCCACAAAGGTTTTAACCCTTGAGCTTTTAAGACCATAAGTTTCAAAAGCTTTTTGTTTCTCTTAAACTTTGTGCTAAGTCAAAGAACCTTATCTAAATTGAAGCGGGGGGAGTATTTGTATTTTTTTTAAAAATCATTAAATATATATATACTATATATATAATTATAAAAGCATGAATATAATGTCGGTTTACAAAAATAGCCTTATAATATTAAACATAATAACTCATAATAAAAGGACATAACCGAAATTCTAGATATTAGCCTTATAATCTTATTAGTTTTAAGACATAATACTACAGGTTAGAAATCCTACATGATTATACCTTTAAATCATATTAGTATAATTACTTTCGAACTGTCTAATTCATATAAAATTGAACAAGTAAATATCTTTAGTCATGTAATCCTATTACTTTTAGGATATACTTCTTAAAAATTCCTATTACTAATTTAATTTGAAAGCATATTAATATATCGAAATAGCCCTAAAATATTAAACGGAAGAACTCATAGGGAAAGGACATAACTGCAATAACCTATTTTTGGCCTACAATACCTTCTATGCTAATTTTTATATTTAAGATTTTAAAATTTAATAAAATTTTATCTTTTAAATTCTCATTAAAAATATATAGGAAGGTTTAATAAAATCAATTTCATAATAATCCTTCATATTGGAAATACATTACCACTACGTAATGTTCAATACGAAGAAAAAATAAAAGTAATATTAAATGGAGTTCATAAAGAGTTGAAATTGAGGAAAAAAATACCCCCACGATATATATATTTTTATATTATACTTCAACTATTTTCCTACTCAAATAATATATATTTTTAATCAATTTTTCGTATAATATTAAAAAATACTCAATTATTAAACAACAACTAAAAAATATTTAAGAATATAAATATATGAGAAAGAAAAAAAATGGTTGATAAGAGTCGATAGAACTAATGATTCTACAAACATAAAGATCTAAAAGTGAAATGTCATATCAATTTTTTACTCTGAAAATAAAATTTTATGGTGGATAAAATTATAATTAAGATTAAATATTCAAAACAAGAGATAAACTAATATTAAGATTTGAATCAACATAGAATAAATTATTTTTATGTTAAAACTAAATAATTAAATCTTTTAATTAATTATTTATTAAGAGAATCCAATTCAATTATTTTTTTAAATTCATCATATGCATAAATTTTCTTAGGATATATAAATTTATTACATAAAAAGAGCGTTATAACACAAAGTAAAAAATGTTAGTATATTAATAAGAATCAAAATGCTATACAAGTGTGTGAGGAAGCACAATCAAAGCTAAATCCTAAACAAGAACAATCTTTCAAGATTATATTATAAAGGATCGACTCTGGTATAACGGGATTATTCTTTGTATGTGATGACCCGGCCAGTTGTCTCATGAGTTACCACTCTGTTGCTTCTTATTGTTTTGTCTATCGGTTCTATATGTGATCGGGTTGGTTGGCTCAGGTTCGAAAAGGATTTGGTAAGGTTTGAGACATTAGTCTCTTTTGAGGAAGCTTAAGTTGGAAAAGTCAACTGGATGTTGACTTATGTGTTAGAGGGCTCGGATGTGAGTTCCAATGGTTCGGATAGCTTTGGAAGGTGATTTGGGACTTAGGAGCGTGATCGGAATATATTTTGGAGGTTCAGAGTAGATTTGGGCTTGAATTAGCGAAGTTGAGATTTTGGCGATTTCCAGTTGGTACGCGAGATTTTGATATGGGGGTCGGAATGGAATTCAGAGAGTTGCAGTAGTTCCGTTGTGTCATTTGGGATATGTGTGCACAATTTCAGGTCATTCGGACGTGGTTTGGTTGGGTTTTTGATCAAAAGTGGAATTCAGAAGATTTTTGGAAACTTAGGCTTGAATCTGATGTGTTTTGGTTGATTCGATGTTGTTTGAAGGTTTTCAATATTGATACAAGTTTGAATAAGGTTTTGGAATATGTTTGTGCTTTTGGTTGAGGTCCCGGGGGGCTCGGGGTGATTTCGGATGGTTGACGGAGAGTTTGGGATATTTGAATAAGCTGCAGATTTTCTGCTTCTGGTATTTCCGCACCTGTGGATTGGGGACCACAGGTGCGACGCCGCATATGCAGACGGTTGGTCGCAGAAGCGGAAAGGGGCTAGGAGAGCAGGATCCACACATGTGATAGCGCAAGTGCAGATACTTCATCGCAGATGCGGAGTGGGCATTTTAAGTGACTTCCGCAGAAGCGGTTCAAGGACCGCAAATGTGGTACCGCAGAAGCGGGTCTATGGCCACAGATGCGAAAATGCCTGAGCCAGAAGGTATAAATTGTGTCCTTCGCGATTTAGAGCTATTTCACCATTTTTGAGTCGGCTTTGGAGCTCTTTGGACGATTTTGAAAAGGAATTTCAAGGGAACTTCATTGAGGTAAGGATTTTGGACCTAAAAACTAGTTCCTATGGTATTGTTTCACGGATTAGGCTGGTAATTTATGAAATTTAAGGATCAAAGTTTAGGGAAACTAGGGCTTGAAAACTTAGACCTTTGATTGAGGATTTGAAGGACCATTTGAGGTCGTATTTCAGAACTTTTGATATGTATGAACTCGTGGGGAGATAAGGGATCTATTGATGTAAAAATTATCGAATTTCAAGACGTGGGCTGGGGGGTCGGGTTTTGGTAATTTCGGGATTTATGTTGTAAATTGATTATTTTCGCTTGGGCTTTGTTCCCTTAGCATATTTTGACGCTGTGATTCTGATTTTGGTTAGATTCAATGCGAGTGGAGGCCGATACGAGGGGCAAAGGCATCGCGGGCTAGAGTTTGGACCGGACTAAGGTGAGTAATGATTGTAAATTATGTCCTGAGGGTATGAAACCCCGGATTGCACATCATTGTGCTATATTGAGGTGACGCACACGTTTGATGACCAGCGTGGGGTCGTGCACTGTTGAGGATTGTAACTTAGTCCATCCCAAATGTCTATTTTACCGCGTATTTGACTGAATTCTATTTGTTATCATCTTGTTTTGGGTTGAATGCCATATTTGGGCTTCATGCCAACTATTTGAACCCTTAGGGGATTTTTATTGATATTTCCTCACTGTTTTGACTTTATACTTGAACTCAGTCAAGTTATATTCCACTATTTTCATAACTCAACCATGTTTACTCTGTTTTAATACAGAAATGATCTTTTAAATGACATTTTGAGCTAAGAATCATGTTTGCTATTGCCCGAGTGGCTTGTGAGGATTTTGACTGAGTAAGGCTGAGGGCCTAATTGTGAGGAAACACTGATTATGATTATGAGGACGAGGGCCTGAGATATGTACGCCATGAGATTGCTTGTTGATATGAGGCCGAGGGCCTAGTGATGATTCCACGAGATGGATTGATGTTGCGCTTGGGCCGTAAGGGGCCCCTCCAGGAGTTTGTACACCCCCAGTGAGTGCGGGTACCCATTGTGATGTGAGATATAGCCCGAGGGGCTGGTATTGTTGACATTGTGCCCAAGGGGCAATCCTTTATGTGCTTATCTGTATTATTTGTCTGTCATTTACCTGTTTAATTGTTGAATAGGCATTTCTTAAAGTTTAAATTGAACTTATACGATTTTACATAACTTTACTGAACCAATGTTCTTACCTGTTTTACCGCTTCATTATTGCCTATAGTGTGCCTTACCTGATTTCATGCTTTCAGTCTTTATTTATGATTATTACTCACTGAGTTGGAGTACTCACTTTACTCTCTGCACCCTATGTGCAGATTCAGGCGCATCTGGTCCCGCTCCCGAGTGTTAATTTTTCCAGCTCAGGCGGATCCGAGGATTCTCTAGGTAGCTGCCAGCGTTTGCAGCCCAGAGCTTCTTCCCTATCTTATGTCTCCTTGTTTTAGTTTTGTATTGAAACTCTGTAGACTTATCTTGATTATTCCAGATTTTTAGATGTTCATGACTAGTGATACCCTGGTATCGGGCAGTGTTGGTTTTGTATTTCCGCAAACTTGTATTATTAAATGTACTTTGGGGTTTTTTATGTTAAATGACTTAATTCTTATTATTAATTATTTACAACTGAAATGGGAAAGAGTTGGTTGGCCTTGTCTTTACGAGAGGCGCCATCACGACCGGGTTCGGTTTTAGGGTCGTGACAAGTTGGTATCAGAGCCTAGGTTACATAGGTCTCACGAGTCATGAGAAGGTTTAGTAAGGTCTCGCGGATTGGTACGGAGACGTCTGTATTTATCCTCGAGAGGCTGCAGAACCTTTAGGAAAAACTTCATATTCTTGAAATTCTTGTCGTGCGAATTTGTGGATCCGAGTACTAAACTTCTATTATTCTCTTCTCTCACAGATGGTGAGGACACGTGCTATCAGTCAGGATGGACGACCACCAGTACCTCCAGTTGTGGCCACTAGAGGCCGAGGACACTGTCGTGGTCACGGTATGGGCAGAGGTGTGGCTCGCACAGCAGCTAGGGCAACACCTGTAGATCCATCAGCCGCCCCAGTTGAGGGTTCAGTCCCAGTTATGGACGCTCCAGCAGCACTAGCTCAGGCACCAGCTGTGCCCATTATGATTCCGGGTCTTCAGGAGGCCTTGGTTCAAATTCTATCATTTTGCACTGGCCTAGCTCAGGTGGTCTCGGCTACTACAGCTGCAGCTACTTCTCAATCTAGGGGAGGCAATCAAACTCCCGCCGCTCGCACACCTGAGCAGGCCGTGCAGGGATTTCAGACGCTGGGGGCACACCCAGCCCAGCTGGTTGCAGCTGCTCAGGACTATGTAGTTCCTGCCATGCCAGAGGACGAGCAACGTAGGTTGGAGAGGTTTGGTAGACTTCAGCCTCTGACCTTCAGTGGTGTAGAGGGCGAGGATGCCCGGGGTTTCTCGAATAAGTGTTAGAGGACGCTTCGTACAGCGAGTATTTTGGAGACTAGCGGGGTCGTTTTCACTACTTATCAATTTTCGGGAGCTTATTTCACTTGGTGGGAGACTTTTGAGAGGCGTAGGCCTGTTGGTGCAGCACCCCTTACCTAGCAGCAGTTCTCCGTTCTCTTTTTGGAGAAGTATGTGTTGTAGTCTCGTAGAGAGGAGCTGCGTAGGGAGTTTGAGTGGTTGCGTTAGGGAGAGATGACTGTGACATAGTATGAGATGAGGTTCTTTGAGTTAGCTCGTCATGCTATTTGGTTGGTTTCGATAGAGAGAGAGAGGATTAGGAGGTTTATTGATGGCCTCACTTATCAGCTTCGTATTCTCATGACCAGGGAGAGGGGTGACTGGTGCTACTTTCGAGGAGGTTGTGGATATAGCCTGTGAGATTGAGTCTGTTCATCGCTAGGAGCAAGAGGAGAGGGAGGCCAAAAGGCCTCGAGGATCTGGTAGTTACAGTGGTACTCCTTTGAGAGGTTAGTTTCAGTACGACAGAGGTCGTCCATTCAGGCGTGCTCAGCCAGTTCGCCCAGGTTATCATGGAGCGTCATTGGGTCATGGTTCGCACAGTTCTCATCAGGGCCAGTCATCACTTAGTGCCCTTCCAGCTTAGAGTTCGTCTCGTGCTCCATCAGTTCAGGGCTTTTCTATACCGAGTGCATCTGCTAGTCATTCTGGTGCTAGGTGTTCCTTTCAGTCCCCTCCTCTAGCACTCGAAAGTTGCTATGAGTGTGGAGAGATGGGTCATATGTGGAGGCAGTGCCCTCGTCGTCTTACAAGTTCATCTTAGCAGAGGGGTCAGTCATTGGCTTCAACGCCGGTTACTTTATCATCACCCACCCAGCCAGCTAGGGGTGGAGGTCAGTCAGGTAGGGGTCGCCTCAGAGGGGGAGGTCGCTCAGGTGGTAGTCAGGACCGTTTCTATGCAATTCTAGGCAGACCCGATACTATTGATTCAGATGTTGTTATCACAGGTATTGTTTCAGTCTGCCACATAGATGCTTCTGTATTATTTGATCCTGGTTCCACCTTTTCTTATGTGTCATCATACTTTGCTCGTTATTTAGGTATGCCCTGTGAGTCTTTTACTTCACTTGTTCATGTATCTACCCTGGTGGGCGATACTATTATTATAGACCGAGTGTACCGGTCATGTGTGGTGACTATTGGGGGTCTGGAGACCCGAGTGGATCTTTTATTATTGTGTATGGTGGATTTCAATGTCATTTTAGGCATGGATTGGCTATCTCCATGTCGTGCTATTCTGGATTGTCATGCCAAGACAGTTATATTGGCTATACCGGGTGTGCCACGGATTGAGTGGCGAGGTGCGACTAATTATGTTCCCAGTAGAGTGATCTCATCCTTGAAAGCCCAGCGTATGGTTAGGAAGGGTTGTCTTTCATATCTAGCCTTTATGAGGGATGTCGGTGCAGAGATTCCTAGTATTGTTCTGTTCTAATTGTGAGGGATTTTCCCGATGTGTTTCCTGTAGACCTTCCGGGCATGCCACCGGACAGGGATATCGATTTTGGTATTGACTTGGTGCCGGGCACTCGGCCCATTTCTATTATGTCGCATCGTATGGCACCAGCGGAGTTGAAAGAGTTAAAAGAGCAGCTTCAGGAACTCCTCGATAAGGGGTTCATTCGGCCTAGTGTGTCACCTTGGGGTGCGCCGGTTCTATTTGTGAAGAAGGATGGCACTATGAGGATGTGATTGATTATATTCAATTGAACAAGGTAACAATTAAGAACAAGTATACTTTGCCTCGCATTGATGATTTATTCAACCAACTTCAAGGAGAGAGAGTGTTCTCCAAGATTGATCTCTGTTCAAGTTATCACCAGTTGAAGATCAGGGACTTGGATATTCTTAAGATAGCTTTCAGGGCCCGATATGGTCATTATGAGTTCTTGGTGATGTCTTTTGGGCTGACCAATGCCCCAGCAGCGTTCATGCATTTGATGAATAACGTGTTCTAGCCTTATCTGGACTCGTTTGTCATAGTCTTCATTGATGATATTTTGGTGTATTCGCGTAGTCAGGAGGAGCAAGTGGAGCATTTGAGAGTTGCGTTGCAGAGATTGAGGGAGGAGAATCTTTATGCAAAATTCACCAAGTGTGAGTTTTGGCTCAGTTCAGTGGATTTCTTGGGACACGTGGTGTCCAATGAGGGTATTTAGGTTGATTTGAAGAAGATAGAGGTGGTTCAAAGTTGGCCCAGACCGTCCTCAGCCATAGAAATTCATAGCTTTCTTAGTTTGGCAGGTTATTATCGCCGGTTTGTTTGAGGATTTTCATCCATCGCATCGCCCTTGAACAAGTTGACTCAGAAGGGTGCTTCATTTGTATGGTCGGATGAGTGTGAAAATAGCTTTCAGAAGCTCAAGACAACCTTGATCACAGCTCCAGTGTTAGTTTTGCCATCAACTTCAGGTTCATATGCCGTGTATTGTGATGCTTCGAGAGTTGGTATTGGTTGTATATTGATGCATGAGGGTAGAGTTATTGCTTATGCTTCTCGTCAGTTGAAGCCCCATGAGAAGAACTACCATGTTCATGATTTGGAGTTAGCTGTCATAGTTCACCCGTTGAAGATTTGGAGGCATTACTTGTATGGTGTGTCTTCTGAGGTGTTTACTGATCATTGTAGCCTCCAGCACTTGTTCGAACAGAATGATCTCAATTTGAGGCAACAGAGATGGTTAGAGTTGCTAAAGGACTATGATATTACTATATTGTACCATCTGGGAAAGTCTAATGTGGTGGCCGATGCATTGAGCCGAAAGGTGGTGAGTATGGGGAGTTTGGCATATATTCCAGTTGGGGAGAGACCTCTTGAAGTTGATGTTCAGGCCTTGACTAGTCGGTTCGTAAGGTTAGATATTTCGGAGCCCAGTCGGGTATTGGCTTGTGTGGTTTCTCGGTCTTCCTTATATGATCGCATCAGAGAGCGCCAGTATGATGATCCGCATTTGCTTGTCCTTAAGGACAGAGTTCAGCATGATGATGCCAGAGATGTGACCATTAGTGATGATGGGGTGTTGAGGATGTAGGGCCGGATATGTGTGCCCAATGTAGATGTGCTTCGGGAGTTAATTCTGGAGGAGGCCTATAGCTCATGGTATTCCATTCATCCGGGTGTCGCGAAGATGTATCAAGATGGCAGCATTTTTGGTGGAGAAGAATGAATAAAGACATTGTGGGATTTGTAGCTCGGTGTCTCAATTGTTAGCAGGTGAAATATGAGCATCAGAGACCAGGTGGCTTGCTTCAGCGAATGGATATTCCAGAGTGGAAGTGGAAGAGGATCACTACGGACGTTGTAGTTAGACTTCCACGGACTTTTAAGAAGTTCGATGTTATTTGGGTGATTGTGGATCAGCTGACCAAGTCCGCGCACTTCATTCCTATGTGTACCACCTATTCTTCAGAGCAGTTGGCAGAGGTTTATATCCGGGAGATTGTTCGGTTGCATGGTATCCCGGTTTCCATTATCTCAGATAGGAGCACTCAGTTTACATCGCACTTTTTGAAGGTCTGTGCAGCGAGAGTTGGGTACTCAGGTTAAGTTGAGCATAGCTTTTCACCCTCAGACAAACGGGCAGTCCAAGCGTACTATTCAAATATTGGAGGACATGTTGTGTGCTTGTGTCATTGATTTCAGAGGGTCATGGCATCAGTTTCTATCACTTGCAGAGTTTGCATATAACAACAGCTACCAGTCGAGTATTTAGATGGCCCCATATGAGGCTTTGTATGGGAGACGGTGTAGATCTCCAGTTGGTTGGTTTGATCTGGTTGAGGCTAGGATATTAGGGACAGACTTGGTGCAGGATGCTTTAGCAAAGGTGAAGGTGATTCAGGAGAGGCTTCGTACAGCGCAGTCGAGGCAAAAGAGTTATACTGATAGGAAGGTTCGAGATGTGTCCTACATGGTTGGCGAGAAGGTTCTGTTGAAGTTTTCGCCCATGAAGGGTGTTATGAGGTTTGGGAAAAGGGTAAATTGAGTCCTCGGTTCATTGGGCCTTTCGAGGTGCTTCGGAGGATTGGGGAGGTGGCTTATGAGCTTGCTTTGCCACCCAGCTTATCGAGTGTGCATCCGGTATTTCACGTTTCTATGCTCCGAAAGTATATTAGGGATCCATCTCATGTTCTAGATTTCAGCACGATTCAGTTGGATGGTGATTTGACCTACGATGTGGAGCCAGCAACTATTTTGGAGCGTCAGGTTTGAAAGTTGATATTAAAGAATATAGCTTCAGTGAAAGTGCAGTGGAGAGATCGGCCCGTGGAGGAGGCTACCTGGGAGACCGAGCGAGAGATGTGGAGCAGATATTCTCACATGTTTGAGGCTTCAGGTATGTTTCTTGACTCGTTCGAGGACGAACATTTGTTTAAGTTGGGGAGAATGTGATGACCCGACCAGTCGTCTCATGAGTTACCGCTCTGTTTCCCCCATTCTGCTTCTTATTTCTTTGTCTATCGGTTCTATATGTGATCGGGTTAGTTGGCTCGGGTTCGGAAAGGATTTGGTAAGGTTTGAGACACTTAGTCTATTTTGAGGAAGCTTAAGTTGGAAAAGTCAACCGGATATTGACTTATGTGTTAGAGGGCTCGGATGTGAGTTCTGATGGTTCGGATAGCTTCGGTAGGTGATTTAGGACTTAGGAGCGTGATCAGAATGTATTTTGGAGGTTTGGAGTAGATTTAGGTTTGAATTGGCGAAGTTGAGATTTTGACGATTTCCGGTTGGTAGGCGAGATTTTGATATAGGGGTCGGAATGGAATTCCAAAAGTTGCAGTAGTTCCATTGTGTCATTTGGGATGTGTGTGCAAAATTTTAGGTCATTCGGACGTAGTTTGGTTGAGTTTTTTTATCAAAAGCGAAATTCGGAAGATTTTTGGAAACTTAGGCTTAAATCCGATGTGTTTTGGTTGATTCAATATTGTTTGAGGGCTTTGAAGATTGGTACAAGTTTGAATAAGGTTTTGGAATATGTTTGTGCTTTTGGTTGAGGTCCCCGAGGGCCTCGGGATGATTTCGGATGGTTGACGGAGAGTTTGGAATTTTTGAAGAAGCTGCAGATTTTCTGCTTCTGGTATTTCCACACCTGCGGATTGGGGACTGCATGTGCGACGCCGCATATGCGGACGATTGGTCGCAGAAGCGAAAAGGGGCTAGGAGAGCAGGAACCGCAGAAGCGGTCTAGGAACCGCACCTGCGATGGCACAGGTGCGGATATTTCATCGCAGATGAGGAATGGGCATTTTAAGTGATTTCCGCAGAAGAGGTTCAAGGACCGCAAATGTGGTACCGCAGAAGCGGGTATATGGTCGCAGATGCGAAAATTCCTGGGCCAGAAGGTATAAATTGTGTCCTTCGCGATTTTGAGCTATTTCACCATTTTTTTAGTCGGCTTTGGAGCTCTTTGGATGATTTTGAAGAGGGATTTCAAGGGAACTTTATTAAGGTAAGGATTTTGGACCTAAAAACTCGTTCCTATGGTATTATTTCACGGATTAAGCTGGTAATTTATGGAATTTAAGGATCAAAGCTTGGGGAAACTAGGGCTTGGAAACTTAGACATTTGATTGAGGATTTGAAGGACCATTTAAGGTCGTATTTCAGAACTTTTGATATGTATAAACTCGTGGGGAGATAAGAGATCTATTGATGTAAAATTATCGAATTCCGAGATGTGGGCCCGGGGGTCGGGTTTTGGTAATTTCGGGATTTATGTTGTAAATTGATTATTTTCGATTGGGCTTCGTTCCTTTAGCATATTTTGATGTTGTAATTCTTATTTTGGTTATATTCGACGTGAGTGGAGGTCGATTCAAGGGGCAAAGGCATCGCGGGATAGAGTTTCGACCGGATTGAGGTGAGTAATAATTATAAATGATGTCCTGAGGGTATGAAACCCCGAATTGCACATCATTGTGCTATATTGAGGTGACGCACACGCTTGATGACGAGCGTGGGGTCGTGCACTATTGGGAATTGTGACTTAGTCCGTCCCGAATGACTATTTTACCGCGTATTTGATTGAAATCTATTTGCTATCATCTTATTTTGGGCTGAATGCTGTATTTGGGCTTTGTGCCAACTATTTGAACCCTTAGGGGATTTTTATTGATATTTCCTCACTATTTTGACTTTATACTTGAACTCTGTCAAGCTATATTCCACTATTTTCATAACTCAACTATGTTTACTTTGTTTTAACACTGAAATGATCTTTTAAATGACATTTTGAGCTGAGAATCATGTTTGCTATTGCCCGAGTGGCTTGTGAGGATTTTGACTGAGTAAGGCCGAGGGCCTAATTGTGAGGAAACATTGATTATGATTATGAGGCCGAGGGCCTGAGATATGTACGCCATGAGATTGCTTGTTGATATGAGGCCGGAGGCCTAGTGATGATGCCACGAGATGGCTTGATGTTGCACTTGGGGCATAAGGGGCCCCTCCAGGAGTCTACACACCCCCAGTGAGCGCAGGTACCCATTGTGATGTGAGATATAGCCCGAGGAACTGTTATTGTTGACATTGTGCCCGAGGGGCAATCCTTTATGTGCTTATCTGCATTATTTGTCTGTCATTTACCTGTTGAATAGGCATTTCTTGAAGTTTAAACTGAACTTATACGATTTTACATATCTTTACTGAACCATTATTCTTACGTGTTTTACTGTTTCATTATAACCTATAATGTGCCTTACGTGATTTCATGTTTTCATTCTTTATTTATGATTATTACTCCGAGTACTCACTTTACTCCCTACACCCTGTGTGCAGATTAAGGCGTATCCGGTCCCGCTCCCGAGTGTTGATTTTTCCAGCTCAGGCGGATCCGAGGATTCTCTAGGTAGTTGTCGGTGTTCGCAGCCCAGAGCTTCTTCCATATCTTATGTCTCCTTGTTTTAGTTTTGTATTGAACTTTGTAGACTTATCTTGATTATTCCGGATTTTTAGATGCTCATGACTAGTGACACCCCGGTATCGGGCTGTGTTGGTTTTGTATTTCCGTGAACTTGTATTATCCACCGCTTTTTGGGGTTTTGTTAAGTTAAATGACTTAATTCTTATTATTAATTATTTACAACTTAAATGGGAAAGAGTCAGCTGGCCTTATCTTCACGAGAGGCGCCATCACGACCGGGTTCGGGTTTAGGGTCGTGACATTGTAGATGCCTCGGGCAGAATCGAAATAATATTTCTATGTCATGCATCACTTGCAAAATATCATATCAAGAAGCATCACACTGTTAGCAATAATAGTAAGAGGTGTACCAACAATTATTTTATTGTGAGGCCACCCACTTTAGATTTGATATACCTCTTCAAACAACTTAAATAACCATCACAAATATATTAATGCAAAGCAATGGTGCTAAAATTATAAGGAAAGCAAAATTGATAATATGGGATGAAACACTTATGGCTAAGTGTCAAACGATCTAAATAATTACCTAGAGTTCTAGAGATATATTAGATATCAATGAACCGTTTGGTGACAAATTAATGGTTTGGGAGGTGATTTTTGCCAAGTACTACCAGTAGTTCCAAAAACGACAAAAGTAGAGACTATAAAAGCTAGCTTGCCAAAGTTATACTTTTAGCATCAAACGAAAAGGATTCAACTGACAAGAAATATAAAGTAAGAACAGATCCAGTATTCGGTGTCTTCTTGCTTTGTGTCGAAAATGAAGAAGAGCATCCAATAAAAGATGATTTGGTTCTTCCTGAACACTTGGATATCAATTTCAATGGTAAATAGTAGTGCATTTAATAAGAGAAATATTTCTATATTTAGATTTTTGTGCAAATCGCATGATAGAATTAAAAAGATATCTTAGCTAGCAGAAATGAATATGTAGATCAACTAAATAGTCAAGAAAATGTAGTTTATATATATATATATATATATATATATATATATATATATATATATATAATACAAATTTTATACACTTTTTCGGCCATCAAATGTAAATAGTTTCTGACAAGGATTAAAAATGATAATACCTCGCTAAAAATAGTAGAAATTGCGTTTATTTGCCACTTTTTGCCCATATTTTTGTAAAATAGTTATTGTCCTGGAGTTTCAGATTTCACAAAAACTTTATGACATTATGGTGGAGTTTCACTTGTGGAATTTGAAACTCTAGAATAGTGCCAATTTTTAATAATAGGGATTGAAAAGTGATTATTTTTGAATTCTTCCGAAAAAAACATGTTTGAATTATGAATTAGTTCTCTAGTAATGATCCAACTCCTCTTGGTCCTGGCTTAAATTCGTGTCAGTCCCCAGCCTTTGGTCTATCTTTATTTAGTAAAAATTGAGTAAGATTTGATCCAAACCAAAACACGTTAATTAGGCCAAACAAGAGGAATTTTCTTGAAGCGTAGTCCCTGATGGGATAGTGTAGTGTCTTATTTATACATAACAAATGAGTATTTTGTATTAATTCAATATTGCATCTCTGTGTTGGAGAGAATGGCTAAGCATAGAGAAAGATTGAGAAAGATTCTGTAGATATAGTAGTTATATTATGATAAGGTCACTTTGTATTATTGATAGAATTATGTATCGTGATAAGTGTAGAACTATTCATTTGTATCTATTCTTATTTGTTAGAGAGTCTTAGTTGTGCCTTAATCAGTATAAAAGGCAACCATTATACGATTGATTCATGAACTGAATACAAAAAGATTATCCCTTTCTTCTCTAATTTCTACACTCCGTACAAATATCGATCTCAAAAAATCCAAACTCCAATAAAGAAGATAACAGAAAAGGAAAAATAGCAAATAAAAACTGGAGTTGAGGTATTTTTATTCTCAACGTACAATAAGCAATTATGTCTCAAAATTAGATGTGGAAACATAATATATCCATGACTCAATTTTAAAGCAAATGATTCATCTTTATTTGTATATCCATGCCAAGGGAGAAGAAAGAGAAGGTGAGGAGAGAGACAGGAAAACTCAAGAAGGAAATATTTTTTAAATTTTTATGTTTGGTTGACTAAAATATTTTAAAAAATAATTTTCTCATGAACACATTTTATGTCAAATGGAGGAAAACATTTTCCCTGCCAAATGGAGAGAAAATATTTTTCAAAACTCTTTTTCAACCTTCTCTATTCTATTCTTCATCCCTACCAACCCCCACCCACCACCCATGCCCACCCCAACCCCCTTGAGAGAGGAGCTATACCAACCCCTCCACTCCACCCCCACCATAAACACACCCACCTCCCCCTCCCTCAACCCATAGTGTTTGCGTAAATTATATATTTTTCCAAAAAAAAATATTTTTTACTCATTAACCAAATATTAAAAAATATTTTGCCGAAATAGTTTTTTACTCATCAATCAAAGATGGAAAAATAAATGATAAAATCCTTTATTTTTCAGGAAAATATTTTCCTTCGTACCAAACACACCTATAATGTATTAGTTAAACTGTTAAAGCCCTTAATAACTTAACATGCAAAATTATATGCCTAACATTAATTTGCAGGAATATTCATGCGAAGAAGAGATTGGAAACCTTAATTTTCTGAAATTGGAATCGAGGGGGTACATATTTTCTTGGGAAAAATTCACCAAACAGCTAATTTTCAGCCCCTTTAATTGAAAGATGGCATTGTTCTGGAGAATTCCACAAGTGAAACTCCACGATAATATCGTGAAAATTCACACGTGAAATCTAAAAGACTGAAACTAAGGACAATGGCTATTTTTCAGGACGGGCAAATGTGGCCAGTGAACACTATTCTGCTGTCGGTCCAACAGAAACATCTTTTTGTGCGTCATATATAAGAAGAAAAAGAAACATATAAACAGTTAGGGTTAGTTTTGTGAAAGAATTTGAATATTCAACCCAACACTTAATGGAATGGCCTAGAACAT
Organism: Nicotiana sylvestris; assembly: GCF_000393655.2. Taxonomy (NCBI): domain Eukaryota; kingdom Viridiplantae; phylum Streptophyta; class Magnoliopsida; order Solanales; family Solanaceae; genus Nicotiana; species Nicotiana sylvestris. The sequence continues at coordinate 150,843,400 of NC_091068.1, forward strand.
AGTTATCCCGTGGAAACTCTTATACAATTAACGAGGGACAAGTGTATTTTCTAACACATTCCTGCATGTGTAACTCTGTTTTAGGATTTCCATTTATATTGAAAACTTTTTATGCAACTTTTTTTTCTGTTTTAGAAGATCGACGAATGAACTTGATGTACAAAGAGAGAAATCAAGCTCAACAAGATTGAGGGTGGGCCTGGAGCATGAAAGAGCAGGCTCAACACAAGAGAGAGCATGTGATTTGAGAGGTATAAATTTTTATATTCCTATACACTATATAAAACTATATTATTCTCCCTACTCAAGTTTTACTATAATTACATTTTATATACTCAATTATCATTTATGTACATTTTAAGGGAATTAATGGTAATAATTAGTATCCTAAAATCACTCTAACGTATCTTCCACTTTCCCCCACGTTTCTCTCTCCACATCCCACCCCTCTCTCTCCCACGTATCTTGCACAAGAGAGCAGCAATTCCACCATTGACAACCATTAAAAAGCTTTAAAGCTTTAAATTCGAATTTGGATTTTCAAAAAACATTATTTGTTTGAATTGGATGTTGTTGCAAAGAATTGGGAATTCTTTCTACGTCTCTCTTTATCTCTTAATCCCTAATTTCAGTAATGTAAAGCAAAGGAAAAGAGAGCAACAATTCCACCATTGACAGCCATTAAAAAGCTTTGAAACTTTGAATTCGAATTTGGGTTTTCAAAAATCATTATTTGTTTGGATTGGGTGTTGTTGCAAACAATTGGGAATATGGTTTGGAGTTTATATCTCAATTTTGAGGGGTTTTGGTGAAGATTAGACTTGATTTTGGCTGAATTTCAGATTGAAACTCGAAGAAGAACAAGACTTGATATACATTATATTTACGAAATTGTAGTAAAATTGTAGAAAAAATTTATTCTATTGTTTATATATTATTTATTTATTTATTTAACTATTGTATGAAAGTTGAACAACATTGTATAAAAATTATATTTAAGTTGTATGATATTGTAGTTGTATATAACTGAGTAGAAATAATATATGAAAATTGTAGATAAGTTGTATAATATATAATTAGTTGTATGAAATTTGTTTTTACTATGTATAAATCAGATACCAAATATACAAAAAACATATTGTATAAATTTTGTGTAAATTTTATATTTAATTTGTATGTTATTGTAATTGTATTTAATTGGGTAAAAATAATGTGTGAAAGTTGTAGATAAGTTGTAGATAAATTGTATAATATATAATTAATTGTATGAAATTTATTTTTAATATATATAAATCAGATAAATAATATACAAAAGACATATTGTATAAATTTTGTATAAAATTTGCATTTAACTTGTATGTTATTTAACTATTTTTAGAATAATTTGCCAAATACATAAGCGGCACCCTAACAGTGTCATTATTGATTAAATATCGAAGAAGTTTCATTCAGATAGACGGTGAGATTATATGAATGTTATTATATTAAAATTAGAGTTTAATCAACATAAATAAAATAATACTTAAGGGTCATTATTGATTAAATATGGTAGAAGTTTGTAATATCACTTAGAATGATGGTGAGATTATTTGAATGTTATTATATAAAACTAGAGTTTGACCAAGATTAATTATATAATACTCAAGGAAACACAGATAATTAGAGCGAAGGACCAACACATTTTAGCAAAAAATTTAGTCGGCTAATATTTAGTCATTTTAACGATTGTAAATACTTATTCAGATCGAGTGTTTACATCTAATTAAATAATTAATTAAATGAAAATGCATATCATTTAACCATGATTGACCGTTGAATTAGGAATAGTGCTCTTCTACGAATATCTAGGATCATTTCATTAAGGATCTTAGTGATGAACTACCAAGTATATTTTTTTAAAATTGCAAATGCTTGCACTAGAAATAGAAAGCTCAAAATGAATTGAATTAGTGAAAGAAAATGAGTGCATTGAATATAAGAAAAACAATATCTATAGCTATGGACCAACCATTAACAGACTTTAACTACTTTCTTATTATCCTTTATATTGCTCTCTCAGCTAACTGTCCAACTTTACGTTGATGAGTTGAAATTTGTTGATCGTGCGATTAACCTTGAGGTATTTAACTAACAATAATAATTTTACAAAATTATTGTAGTTGTAAAATTACAAAGGAGATGAGCAAAATCTTAGGCTGAAGATGCAGTAATTACCATTGGTGAAGCCCAGCATCAGGAAAAGATTAGTATAGTGCATCAGAAAAATAAGGAAAGAGAAGAACAGAAAAAAAAAAAAAAGGTAAAGGGTGTAACTAAATCCCTTAATTGAAGGCACTAATAATGGATTGTGAGCCTTTTAAGGTGGAATGTATATATTTTGTAAACAAAACTTGTGTAGGTAGGGTAATTTTCTAAACATGAACATTTAGGGTAATAAAGTTTCCAATAGTGTATAGGAATGAAAAAATCCCTTTAAGGTATTGACAATGTAGAAATGACTCCAAATAGCCATTCTAAAGGGCTACTATTTAAAAATTAATCAGTACGTCCTGAATTTCAATTTTTCAGTTCAAATTTTTGGGACAAAAATATCCTGAAGTTAAGATTTTTAATTTTAAATTTCTGAACAAAAGTAAATATTAAATAATCTCTAAATATTATCCATGAGAATGGTTATCTGTGCACTTGCCCCATTGACTCTTGATAACGGTTTCTTGGTTCTTACTTCTTTGAAGCAAAAGGGTAAATAGGCCATTACATGAGCTATAACACGGCCCACTGGAACATGACGACTAAGACTAAAACCATGGGACATTTTTAGTTCCCTCGAAATCAAAGGTAAATAAAATAGGCACTTTTTTTGCAATAAAAAATAAATATTCACTTGAACAGATGACTTAGTAGTCTAAAAAAGCTAATTAATTTGAATTTTTAAATTACGTTGAACGTGCAATAATTTATTAAATTTACAATGAATAGAATTTTAGTCAATTTTAAAGCAAATTACAAATTGTAAAATGCAAATGTAAAAGAATTAGTTACCTCCCATAGCAAAAGTTGATACCTTATTTATTTTAAATAAATACTCTTTTAAAAAATTATATTGCATAGCTACCTTTTTATTTTTTATAGCCAAATATCTATATGTGATGACCTCCTATCCTTAAGCCATAAAATAAGCTTTGTATTATTTTTCTCTTTCAGATTCCCTCAAATTTCTCTTATCCCCTACCTCATATCTATTATCTCTCTCTCTACTTCCCGAGGTCTTCTCCTTCGCCGGATCAAGGCTGAAGATGAAGGCACTAGACTTCGGCTTATGTTGCTTCTACTTTTGATAAGCGGCGGAGAACACGACTTCTCCTCCGAAGATGGAGAAGAATCCGTCGATGGAGGCATTCTATTAGAGCGGCTTCTAAGTTTCGTCTTCTCCCCTTCATCACATGCTTTGTCTTTAATCCGGTAATTACGTGCTAATCGTTAGCAACCGGAGGCAACGGTGACGACGAGCGAGGAAGTTGGATACTGATGCTTCTTCAACGAGACGACATTAGGGTTGTTCTTGAACAAAGACAACGGAGTTGGAGGCTGAGCAACTTGAATTTTTTGTTAATATATTTCAATGTATCTCGCTGTATTCTATGTATTTCATTGTATTCACTATCTCGTTATATTCCATGAATGTATTCATATGTTTTTTTTAATTAATATAATTTATTTATTCAGATGTATTATATAATTTCTCTGAAGATTGCTATGTTTTTGGGGTGTTTTTCGGTTGAGAATCTTTTTTATAACTGAAAATACAAAATTTGTGTGTTATAATTGAGTTTGTTGAGTTATATTATGATTCTATTATGTTAATTGATTCACTTTCCGTTTAAAAACAGTGTAATCCCCTGTTTTACGCCGTGAATACAGTCGAATACAATAATCTGTCCAGCTGTAATCTCATGTTTTACGCCATGAACACAGTCGAATACACTCGAATACAAAGATCTGTCTAGCTGTAATCCCATGTTTTACGCCTAGAAATGCTACTGTATTCATGAATACAATAGCTTAAATACATCGAATACACTCTAAAAAATTTAAAAATATAGCTATAGGAAGTAATATAGTAAATGGAGCTACAACTAGCTAATAACCACTAAAACATAGTGATTTCCGAAAGTTTCTCAGCGCAAAGAGGCATGAGACTTTGGGACCGAAAGCTAAGTCTTCCTCTCCTTTTTTCCCAATTCCTCCTTTCTTTGTTTTAAACAATTTAATGGCAGATAAATTAGGAATTACATATTACAAAAAATAATATTTTATGTACTCAGACTACTTTATCTAATTGTACTATTTAATATTCTCTTTTTCGTAAATTATGTTAATTTTCTTTTTGATCTGTCGCTAAATGAATGATACACTTTTTGAAATAATAAATTTTTATATATTTTTTATATTCTTAATGACATAATTTACCGAAACTCTCACCATCATTTATTCAAATAAAAAGACATTTAAAACTAGGGATGTTTATTGGGTGGATCAGGCAGATATTTACACTTCAGTGTATCGGTTATCGACTTTTAAATATACTAGTTCGCTAACCAATCGATAAGATATCGAGCGGTTCGATATCGAATTAGCAATTATCAGACCATTTATCGGTTAAATAAATAAATAAATATATATATATATATATATATATATATATATATATATATATATATATATATATATATATATATTTCTCTAAATAAAGGCCAATCTTTAGCTATTGCAATGCTTTATCATTAACTCCCGAAGTTTTGCAAAAAAACAAAAGTGTACGGATAAAGAAAGCTATAACAGTATAATTTTTATTTATAGCGCATTCAAAAGGCTCAAAAATTATTGAAAATGTTAAGGTAAAACGTTGAACTCATAAAACTAGTTATAACTGAGATTATACCTTTCGATCTTCTCCCACGATTTTATCTTAATTCCAACTGATTCCACTCTCCAATGATAAAGTTGTTGGAAATGTAAGCTGATTTATTTGTATATGTGGCAGCTGGCTAGTTAGTTAATGAAGTGGCTATGACTATTTATGTAAAGTAAGTTAGTTAGAGGTGTTAGTTAAAGATACTGTATATATACTTATATACTTCACTCTGTACATTACTAACGTTTGCAGAAGAAATGAGAATCGGTTAGTTTTTCTCTCCAAGTCTTCTTCTGTTCATATTCTCTCTTCAATCTCTCTTTACTCTGATAAAGTTGATATGGTATCAAAGCCTACTGCTCGAATCTAGATCGCAAATCGGTGTGACTGCTGAATTCAAGCTCAATTGCTTCAATTACACAAGCTCTGTCTCTATAGTTGAAGCACAACAATGGCGGAGGTTGATAATGAAGCTCCTGAGAAACTAAGTCACAATCATCCTTATTTTTGAACTCAAATGACAATTCCGGTGCAATCCTAATCTCACTGCAACTACGAGGTCTAGAAAACTGCTCAGTGTAGAGTCGGGCAATGAGAATTGCTATTTTAGGTCAGAACAAGTTAGGGTTCATCGATGGTACCTGTAGGCGAGGAAAGTTTGGTCCAAATCTGGTAAATCTATGGGGCAGATGCAACGCCATAGTGCTGCCATGGATAATGAATTATGTATCGCCTGAATTGCTTAGTGGAATTGTTTACTCTTGAAATGCGAGTGTTGTGTGGAATGACCTAAAAGAGAGGTTTGATAAAGCTGATCTCTCTAGAATTTTCCAGATCCATAAGAACATTGCCACAATTAATCAAGGTACTAGCTCGATCTCTTCTTATTTCTCAAAATTGAGACAGTTGTGGGCAGAGTTTGATAGTCTAGCCCCAATTCCTGGATGTGACTGTGAGAAATCGCGTGAATTTGTTGTGTTTATGGAAAGGCTGAAACTCCTACAGTTCCTTATGGGGCTAAATGAGTCTCATGAGCAAGCTAGAAGCCAATTGCTCATGATGATACCAGCTCCCTCTGTTAACAAGGCCTACTCTATGATGATGGAGAGGGAAAACTAGAGGGCAATTCCACATACAAGTGTTCCTATAGAGAATCCTGACCTCACTGCTTTTGTGTCTGCTAGAGGCGGATTTCAACAAAGGCCAAAGAAAAATTTTAACCTAGTCTGTGACTACTGCAACTATAAGGGGCATACCAGAGAGAATTTTTTCAAATTAGGTGGATTTTAAGCATAAGAAGAAAGGAAATGCATTTCCTACAGTTAACTTTGCAGGAAACACTGGTGATTCAAGAACACTAATGCCTACTAATGGAAGTCATGATGTATTTTCAGCAGCTAACTTTGCAGGTAATAATAGTGGAAGAAATCATAGGGAGAGGAGTCAACCTCAGCCTCATCCAGCAACTTCACCTCCCTCTGCACCATATTTTACTCCAGAACAGTATCAACAAATCCTACATATGCTTGGTAAAGTAAATGAAGAAGCAACAAGCTCTGCTCAACCAGTAGCAGTAGGTATATTTGCTTTCCTATCCAGTATAGTCAATGATAGGTGGATAATTGATACTGGAGCTACTACCCATATGGTAGAAAATTCTAAGCTATTGACTAAATTAGACAAGGAGTCTAGTTTGAACGGTGGAAATGTGTATCTTCAAAATGACAATGTGGTGTCAATATCAAATACAAGAACATCTAGTATACTCAAAAATCAGGATATACAAAATGTGTTACATATTCCTGACTTCAAGTTTAACCTTTTGTCTGTGTCAAAGTTGACAAAGGAACTGAAGTATTGTGTGGCATTCTTTCCTGATTTTCACCTATTCTAGGACCTCTTCAGTGAGCAGGAGAGGGGGATTGGTAGAGAAGATTGTGGACTGTACTATCTGAAGTCATCTCCAACTCCTACAGCACCACTTACTCAACTACAACTGCAACTACAAGAGTTTGACAATAAAGAAAAGTGCTACTCTATGTCTACTAATGTACCACTATCTGTATGGCATAATAGACTAGGCCATGCTCCTTTAGATATGCTCAGAAAAATAGAGTTTTTGAAACATTGCAAACTAGACAAAAATCATCACTGTCCTGTATGTCCATTAGGGAAACAGTCTAAACTTTCATTTCCTATTAGCACTACTAGTTCAAATAAGCCTTTCCAGCTTGTGCATGGGGATGTATGGGGTCCTTTAGAGTACCTACACATGATGGGAAGAGATATTTTCTAATATTGGTGGATGATTTTTCTAGGTATACTTGAATTTTTCTATTGAACAATAAAGCTGAAACTTTTGTCTCTATGAAGTAGTTTTTAGCTTTAGTGAAGAATATGTTCAATTCTAATGTTCAAACATTAAGAACAGACAATGGCTGCGAGTTTTTTAATTCTCAGTTAGATGAGTTGATCAAAGAAAGCACCAAAGATCTTGTGTTTATACACCTTAGCAAAATGGTGTAGTAGAGAGAAAACACATATCTATTCTAAATATAGCCAGATCCTTAAGGTTTCAAGGAGTTATGCCTCTGAAGTTTTGGGGAGTGTGTGTTGATACTGCTGTATATCTGCTTAACAGGTTACCTTCAGCCACCCTACATTATAAATCTTTTTTTCAAAGGCTGTACTCACACCCTCCTAAACTTGATCATTTAAAAACCTTTGGTTGTCTTTCCTATGCATCAAATCCCAATATCACTGATAAAATGCCATTCCTGCTGCCTTTATAGGGTATTCTTCTACTAAAAAAGGATACAAACTTTATGATCTACATGGTAGATCATTCTTTGCAAGTAGAAATATGGTGTTCAGAGAAGAATTGTTTCCTTTTAAACACTTTACTCCTTCTACTCTATCCTTATTTTCAGTGCTAGAGCCTATTCCTGACACTAACACTTCGAGGAACAGTCTCAATACCTCTCCCAATAGCACAACAACCTCCCAAACCATACAAAATGAATTGATAACAGAAAATCACTTGAATTCACCACCTTCTATTAGTATAACCCTTTCACCTAGCAATACCATCCTAGAAGAACTTACCACCAATTTACCTTCTTTACTGAACCTTTTTCTCCGTCTGAACCACTCAGAAAATTCACTAGAACTGTCAAGCAACCTCTATGGATGCAAGGCTTTATCTCCACACAAAAATCTAACTACGCCTATCCTCTCTCTTCTTACATCTGCTGTGATCATCTAGCCTCACCATATAAGACTGCCTTAAACTCCTACTCATCCATTGTAGAGCATACTAGTTATAGGGAAGTAGCCACAAATCCAAAGTAGATTGAAGCCATGAAACTAGAGATTGCAACACTAGAAGACAACAACACTTGGACAATTATTGATATCCCTAAGGTTAAAGCAACTATTGGGTGCAAATGGGTGTTCAAAGTCAAGTATAAGTCATCAGAAGAAGTGAAAAGGTACAAGGCAAGACTAGTAGCCAAGGGTTACAGTCAACAAGCTGGTATGGACTACAAAGAAACTTTTTCACCAATTGCCAAAATGGTTACTGTTAGATCAGTGATAGCTGTGGCAGTCTCAAGATATTGGTTCATCTATCAAATGGATGTTCAGAATGCCTTCTTGCAAAGAGATCTTTTGGAGGAGGTTTATATGATTATTCCATAAGGGTTTGCTAGACAGGGGAAGACTAATCAAGTCTGCAAACTCCAGAAATCACTGTATGACCTGAAACAAGGACCAAGACAGTGGAATCTCAAGCTTACTGAAGCTCTGCAGCAACTTGGTTTTGTCCAGAGTCATTTTGACTATTCACTCTTCACACAACATCAAGGAAGTGACATAGTTGTGATTCTTATATATGTAGATAATTTGATTATCACAGGAACTAACAATGATCTGTTGGTAAAAACCAGGGGAGATCTTCAGAAAAAGTTCAAAATGAAAGACCTAGGTGAATTAAAGTTCTTCTTAGGCATTGAATTTGCCAGATCAAGCAAAGGTAGACATATGTGTCAAAGAAAGTATTCCTTGGAGCTGATTTCTGAGCTTGGCCTAGGAGGAGCTAAAACAGCTGGAACTCCACTTGAATGTAATCAGAAACTTACTTCAATAGAGTTTGAAAGAGCATTCAACAAAGATGCAGCTCATGAGATCCAATACTAGAAGATGTTGGAGAGTATCAAAGACTGGTAGGGAGACTTCTATATCTGACCATGACTAGGCCAGATATCTCATTTGGAGTACAAGTGCTAAGTCAGTATATGCATGCTCCAAAACAATCCCACATAGAGGCTGCTCTAAGGATTGTTAGATATCTTAAAGCATCACCAGGCCTGGGACTGTTAATGCCATCAATTGAAACTAGACAACTACAAGCCTTCTGTGACTCTGATTGGGGTTCATGTCTATAGACCAGAGATCTATCACTGGCTACCTAGTGCAATTTACAAAGGCTTTGGTGTCATGGAAATCCAAGAAGCAGGACACTGTAGCTAGAAGTTCAGCTGAAGCTGAATTCAGAAGCATGACATCATGTGTAGCTGAAGTTACTTGGTTAATAGGGCTGTTCAAGGAACTTGGAATTGAAGCGCAACAACCTGTTGATCTGTTCGGTGACAGCAAAGCTGCCATTCAAATAGCAGCAAAATCCAATATTCCATGAAAGGACCAAACATATAGACATTGACTATCATTTTGTAAGGCAAAAACTAAGTCAAAGGAGTAATCAAAACTCATCATCTCTCAACAAAGGATCAACTGGCAGACCTACTGACTAAAAGCCTTGGAAAAGCACAACATGAAGTTCTGTTGAATCAACTTGGAGTCAAGAATATATTCATAGCATCAGCTTAAGCGGGAGTATTGAAAGTGTAAGTTGATTGTATTTGTATATGTGACAGCTAGCTAGTTAGTTAATGGAGTGGCTAGTCTATTTATGTAAAGCAAGTTAGTTAGAAGTGTTAGTTAAAGATATTGTATATATACTTCACTCTGTACAGTACTAACGTTTGCAGAAGAAATGAGAATTAGTTAGTTTTTCTCTCCAAGTCTTCTTCAGTTCATATTTTCTCTTCAATCTCTCTTTACTCCGATAAAGTTAGCATCTTCATTCTTTAAAATACTACAAAGTAATTATGGTAAAATGCTACAAACTAGTTAGATACTTAACATACATAAGGATAAAAATATAAATATAATAATTCTTAACTAATTAATAATTTATCTAATAAAGAAATTAAGTAATTCGCTTCCAAATCAATAAATCATTAATTAATTTTTTTTAATATGTTCACCAACCATTAATCGGATATTTGAACAACCTAGTTAAAACTCTCATCATCATTTATTTAAAAGTATAAATAATCTTAGTACTCTGCATATATTTAACTTATTAAAAGTTAAAGAGCCAAGTCTCCTTTTTGACAAAGAGAAGAAACTGGCAGAGAAGACAGCCCATTGGAAGAGTAGCAAACCAGAGCTTTCAATGTCTTCTTTCCCTAGCATTCCAATAACATATCTCATAACATATCATATTATATCTACTACTCAATTTTTTCCTCTGTAAAAATACCAACTTGAAGTTTTGCATTCTTTTTTCCTGATTTTACAATCCCAACTCAATAGAGGCTTTAATTTCCTAAACTCTGTGTCTATCTCAATTCAAGAAAAGAACAGAGCAAGAGAATCAACATGTGGAGCAGATATGTTGTTAGATTCAGTAAAAGAAGGATGTCAACCTCAGTAGCAACAAATGGCAAAAACAATATGGGATGGTGGGACCATGTACAACCAGCTCCTAAGGATCCAATCACTAGTGTCACTGAGTCTTTCCTCTTTGACCCAAGTCCTTTAAGGCTCAATCTTGGTGAGGTAATGTTCTTTCTATTTCTTTTTTTTTTCTTTTTTTCTTTTTTTAACTTTATTCATTAGCATTTTTCTCCTTCTGGATTGATGATTATTTTATTTTGTCACACTTTTTTGTTCTTAGGGAGCTTATAGAGATGATGAAGGAAAACCAGTTACTCTTGAATGTGTTAAAAAAGCTATGGAAAAGATATCAGACTGCGAGTTTTTGTGAGTAATATTTTTTTAATAAATTTTTTGACCTTATTGTTTCGCATTGGAGGGAGCCTTGGAGCCATGGTTCTAGCCGTGAAATCAACCAATAATTCTTGCATCAAAGTACACTGCCTATATTATATCCTAAGGGGCGGCCCTTCCGTGGACCCTACCTGAATGCGGGGTGATGTTGCTCTAACTTTGGTTTAATGAGTCTGCTCGAAGTTCATGAGTTTTGATTTAATCAGATCATATTTTGGAGAATTCCCTTATCTAATTACTCAAATTTGTCTCTTGCTTAATTTTCTAAATTCTTATTGGAAATTACATGAACAACTTGTTAATTTTTTTCATTGAAAAGTGAAAGCATTTTAACTAGAAATTTAGTCTAGGAAAAGCTCTTAGGAAGCCAAAGGTGACAAACTAATAAGTTTAATGGAGGGGCCATTTGGTTATTTGAATCAGGTACTGCCCTTTTAAAAGGGTGGGTTGGGGGGGGGGAGGGGGAGGGGCATGTCCCTTCAAGGAAGGGAAGGAGTTCAGTAAAACAACATATGGGAAGGCTTTTCAAGTTATTGCAGCGATATTTATATTTCATCTATTTTTTCAGCTGTTGGACGACTAATATTGCTCATTATTTAGTCTATATCTTTAGGATTGAAGGGGATGAGAATATTATTGTGTATTGAAATAAAACGGCTAAAAAGGTTTTTAGGTGGCGCAGGACAACTATTAAGGATTCTACACCCACCCTCCCCAGACCCCACTCGGGGATCACACTGAGTATGTTGTTGTTGTATATAGCTAAAACCAACTAGTTTGGGATCGATACGTATTGCTTTTACTGAAGAGGTTGGGCAATGTCCGCGCTCATATGTACTTCAGTTTTTTCTTACTACTTAGTTGTGGGACAATGTTTGAGTTGAAGTTGAAAAAAATCCGTGGAGTTGACCTATTGATTGGAATGAACTTCACTTAGAAAACAATTGAAGATTTGTAAGTGCAAAGCAGTACTTCACTTAAAATACACTTTCAACCCAGTGTTTCAATATTTTACTCGAAGTCTAAATTATGGAATTCAGTATTTGCAATTGCCAAACTACTGGATTCAGTATTTGCAAAGAGTGGAACAATATTTATGCCCAAAATGTCCCACATTCGATGTATAAAAGCATCCAAAGTGTTTTATAAGGTTCTTGGATTACCTCACTCGTTACCTTTTAACATTTTTTGGTTGAGTGCTAAAATACTTTCACGATATTTGCAAAATATTCAATGAGGAACGTTTTCTGGATTCATCCTATTTCACTGCAACCATGACCATTGTTTTTCTCGTTCATATACCGGCGTGTAGTTCTGTGTTGTGCTTTTGAACAGTCAATTTTCTTTTAAAGCTTACATTGGATATGGGACCGCAGTTCCATTTTCACGTTTCTCTCTCTTGTTAACATGTCGCTTGGTCTAATATTGGGCCGGTCTTGGCAGGGAATCAACTAAAGCAACAACAAAGTCAAAGTTCGTGCAGGACTGTGTGAAATTGGCTTATGGATATGACTCTGATGTTGTTAGAGAAAGCAGGTTTGCTGGAGTTCCAGCTCTTTCAGGGACTGGTGCATGCCGTCTGTTTGCTGAATTCCAAAGGCGCTTCTATCCTGACTCACGAATGTTTCTACCAATGCCAACTTGGTCCAAGTAAATGCTTTTCATGTTTATAATTCGTGTTCATGCCACGTCGTGATAAATTTGTAATGTGATTGAAGTGTGTTCTTTTTAGCCACAATGACATTTGGAGGGATTCTGAAGTTTGTACAAGTACCTACCACTATTATGATCCTGATACAAAAGGATTGCAATTTCAAGCCCTCATGAATGATATCAAGGTTCGGTTTTACGCTGGAGGATAAGATGAGTTTTCTCAAATTTTGTTGTGAAATATTTGCTTAACTGTACTGCTAATTCTTACATCCTTACATGACTTTACACCCTTTTCCTGCACATATGAGATTGTGTACCTTTGTAAAAGATGGATTATGTTGCTGAGCTATTTAGATGTAACCAATAACTATGTTGCTCGGACTCTTCAAAAATATTATTGGGTGCGTGTCGGATCCTCCAAAAGCATTAGCGAAGCCATGAATTTCCTCAAGGTGTTCAAACTTGAAAAAAGTAAAAAACTTTCTCCAATGAAGAGTGTTCAATATATGTTTTATACTTCTAAAACTTAATGTTCTATATGCGCAGTATAATTTTGTGACGAAGGATGGTCAGTTGACCACCCTTTAAGACATGTAGCTTCGCCCTTGTCCAAAAGTAAGTGCATTTTTTGGAGGATCCGACACGAGCGACAACATTTTTAGAGAGTCGTCCGAGCAACATAGCCAATAAATTCTTTGCTGAATAATCATGTCAGAAAGTAACTCTGTATATGATCCTCAACAATATAACAACAACAACAAACCTAGTTTGATCTCATAAATGGGGTTTGGGGAGGGTAGTGTGTACGCAGACCTTACCCCTACCTCATAGAGATAGAAACACTGTTTCCGATAGACCCTCGGCTCAAGGAACAGTGAAGATAAAACAACCAATTAGCAAAGAATATTAGAAACAATGATGTATATGATCCTCCTACCTGAAAAATGTAATAGAGAAAATTCCCTTGCAGCCATGCAATAATATTCATTATGTCATATACGGATACTCATTTTGCGAAACTGTTGTATGTGGTTACAATATCTGAAGGCAAACTCTGCTTTTGTTAACTTTCCTCTTAAGGAGTTTAGAATACTATTCCTGACCCTATTCATTTGATAATCTCACAGAATGCTTCAGATCGTTCCTTTTTCTTACTTCATCCTTGTGCTCATAATCCAACTGGCGTCGACCCCAACTATGAGCAGTGGAAAGAAATCTCTCACCTATTCAAGGTTAGTGAAATAATTTATTCTTTTTTCTTTCTCTTATTTTACTTTTCTAGTCTATCTTATGTGGTATCTCTTGTGAAAATTGATTTCAGATCAAGAATCATTTTCCTTTTTTTGATATGGCTTATCAAGGAATTTCTAGCGGCGACCTTGAGAAAGATGCTACTGCTATTCGGATATTTCTTGAAGACGGACATCTATTGGGCTGTGCCCAGTCTTTTTCCAAAAACATGGGATTATACGGACACCGAGTAGGTTGTGTCAGGTAGACCACTTCAAGCTACTGTGTTTTACAACTCCTCATTTTGAACAACATCGAAATAATACTACACGTTCATCGGTTAGACAATCTACTCAATCCAGTTAACGAACAAAGGAAAGAAAAACTACTGAATATTAAAAAGAGAACCAACAAACAAAGTAACTTTAACTTGTCCATTCTTAGTCTGCAAAAAAAACAAAGGAAAGAAAAACTACTGAATATTAAAAAGAGAACCAACAAACAAAGTAACTTTAACTTGTCCATTCTTAGTCTGCAAAAAAAACTTGTCCATTCTTAGTATAATCCTGAATCCACTTTAGCGCTTAGTAGCCCACAAAATGACCAGGAATCACGTTAGTTACTAGACTTTCAATGAATTAAACTGAAACTTGACCTTTTCCATTAACCTGTGTGATTTTTGCATGCGTTAAACAATGACTAATTGGTGCGTTCTTGTCTTGCTACAAGGGAAGTGAAAAATATTTGATTCTTTATGTCGATAGTTTGGTTTGTTTCTTTCATGGTTTCTTGATTAGTCTCCAATTCTCAAACTTCCCATCCTCTCGCTTCCTCTTTTTTTTCTTTTTGTGGAAACCAGTATTGTCTCCAGGGATGAAAAGCAAGCCACTGCAATCAAGAGTCAGTTCCAGCAGATTGTCAGGGCAATGTACAGTAGCTCTCCTCTTCACGGCCCACTATTAGTATCTACAATCTTGAACGATGCTGATTTAAAGGCACTTTGGGAAGAGGAAATTAAGGTAATTGATGTTCGTATTACTAGGTTCTAATTACCATTCCATTTCCTTACTCTTTACTGATTATATCTTTTGTTTAAGGTCATGGCTGATCGCATGATCAGAATGAGAATCACATTACGTCGAACTCTTGAAGAATTGAATTCGTCTGCAAACTGGGAACATATAACCAAGCAGGTATTCTTAAGTCTTTTTTGCAACCGGGTATATCAAATGCAGCTGCTAAATATCGAAATTTCAGGTCGGAATGTTTTACTTCTCTGGTTTATCCCCTAAAGAGGTTGACCGATTGCAGAGGGATTTCCATATATACATGACTAATGATGGACGCATCAGGTACTTAAATCAGATTTCTTGAATTTACATACTAATATCAATATACATGACACTGCAGATTGTATTGTGCGGCCCGAAAATGAGGAAGTATATATCTTTACCTGCCCAATTTAAGAACCACAAGCGAAGTAAAACAACCCATCCCCTTCTCCCTCCATTCTCCTCTTCATATAATCACACATAGTAGGTTGAAACAGCAGAAGCTCTCAAAGACCACTAAGATAACTCATTTGTAGTCATGACCATTTTGCGGAACTAGAAATTTATACAAGGGGATTCAAAAACATTCTAGGATGTCACAGTTGAACATATGACCTAAAGCAATTTTGAACCCCCTTTACTACTATACGTGAATTTTTCTTCATATCAAGAGGATTCAACAACTCACATATAACCAAAAAAGATCATTTTTACTCTATTTATATCGTGTGATTTTCTGACGAAGGGGGTCGGTTTGAACCCCCTGTACTCTACCTAGTTCCGCCTGTGGTGACAGGTTCTCCAAGAAATTTCTCAAGTGGTTTATTTCTCTAAAACTACTTTCATGTGGGAAGTTACAATAGAGTATTGGTTTTGAATTCTACCATAAACATACAAAAAGAAAAATTAAAAGAAAGTAAACAGAAAGAACAAAAGATTTTCTGATTTACATTTTTATGCTTTTGCAATTGAAATGACTGATGCATTATCCATTGGTAGCATGGCAGGGGTAACAAGCAGCAATGTGGAATACTTGGCAAGTGCAATCCATGAAGTTACCAAAGTGTAGATATTAGTTAGCTTAAATGTTGAACCAGTTTTGGCAATTGGTTGAAAAGCAATTTGTAGATTAGATTATCTATCTTAATAAAAGTCTGAAGAAACCTTTCATATCAATATACAGTCAGACTTATTTATAACATCCATCCTCTATAACAAAACTTCATTATAACGGTCAAGTTTTCTTTGGAACTAATTTTTCATGTAATGTTATAATATATGTAGCGCTTCACTATAGCAACCAAAATATTTTGGTAAGGTTTGGTTGTATCTGATTCCTCGGTAAGGTCTTCTTTCCTGAGTAATATTTACCATATATTTTTTTTCTCCGGGATGTTTATTAAGCAAAGATCAAGAGAAAGTTAAGGGCTTTTGTGCAAAATTTCTGTTGAAGTATGAGATGAGAAGTTCTCTGGTTGTTAACAGCATTGCAAGTGCATTGATCCAAAGCATTTCAAAATTTGTATTTTAGCAAATTTTATGCTCAATTCTTTTTGAGATCATATGCACAATAATCAATGTCTAATACTCCCTCCGTTTCAATTTATGTGAATCTGTTTGACTGGGCATGAAGTTTAAGAAAAAATGAAGGCTTTTGGAATTTGTGGTCCTAAACAAGTTAAAAAGGGGCCCAGAGAGTTTGTGTGATTATAAAAGCTTCTCATTAAGGTTAGAATTGTAAGTTTAAGCTAAATTGTTTCCAAATTTAGAAAGGATTCATTCTTTTTGGAACGGACCAAAAAGGAAATAGGTACACATAAATTGGAACGGAAGGAGTAATAAATAGCGGCTAAAGATGCAAATACTATTAAGGCACTTGAATTGGAACAAGGGGGAAACCAATTTAAATTTTCAAGAACAATTTGCTTTTTTTCATCAATAAAATCTAGTACTAATCAATTCTTTCTTGTTCCTCTTTCTGACTATAAATGTTTTTTTTTAATTTTTAAATTACTTTCTTGGAACAAGTTTGTGATAATATTTGTAACAAAAAATTGAGTTGTTATTTAGAAGAAAAAAATTAGATCTTGAAGGAATTTTATGGGGTGCCCACCTCCTTTAATTTTTGTAGTTCCACTAAATACTATTTGAAGATCCAAAGAAATGCTCCTTTATCCTTTTCGCCTCTGCATAAACCAAAATAATTAATTGCGCATTATTATTAATAGAACCAAAAAAAAAGGAAAATTGTGAAAGAGAATTACTTAAGAAAATTGACCATTTACAAATCATCTCATAGATTTCAAAGATAACCAGATCATATTATAGTTATTGCCAACTCAATTACGCCATAGAAGATTGCCAATGATTTAGAATTTAAGAAAAAATATTATTAAAACTTAGGGGGTCCAGAGAACCTTTTAGGTTGTTATGGATCCTTTTCATATTCTTCTTTTGTCATAAGGGTTTTAATCAAATAAAGACGGGGGAATTATTTTTATAAGGATTTTGGTTTATTTCTTCGAGGTAGGTTGTCTAATTAATGTAAGTTAGGAGTATATAAGAGTAACAAATGTTATGTTGTGTACATTTCAATACTATTTAGCTTACGGAAATATTTGTTAGATCTTTCTTTGAAATAAAAAGACAAGATAGATGAAATATCTGCTTCTATTCCTAAATGTTTGATACCTTTTCTTCACGAAATTCAAACTAAGTGAAATTTAATCAATATTTTAAAATTTATCTTTCTTCTTTTTATATGAAGTATTCGCTAATTTATACCACTTCTTGTATAACTTTTGTGTATCTAAGTTTTTAATATAAATTAATCTAATCGATTTAATTCCTTCTAAAATTAGTCAAATTAATGAATATTTATAAGCGGCATCAATATGTGAAGAAGTGAACAAATAAATAAATCATTATAGTGACTAGTTGTATCGTTTTTTATATTTATATTAAATATTTTCATTTTTCTTATGATTTATATATACATATTTACGAAAAAATTTGACAACACGGTGTCACATGATACCGCTTGAGATAAGGTGCCTATGCCTAATGCTCCTGATCGAATTTACGTGGATACGGGATGTTTGTGCATCGGACCGCCTTTTTCGGTGTATTGGAATAACATGCATTCAAAGGCTTACCATCAAAACTTACACTATGAAATAGTAATTCAGAATTGAACCATATGCAATGGAAATTGAGAAAGTTTAATTTCAGGAGGGGTTGATTCCTAAGAATATGGGTTCAAAATCTGACACCTATATTCGGTATGTATACGGTGAAATCAGGTGCCCCGATTTAGTAGGCTCGAGACGTCGCACCGAGAGTAAAAATTCGATAAAGACCAAGCCCGGACTCGAAGACAGAATAAGAGGCTCGAAGACCTAAATGCTCGAGGAATATCGGAGCCAAGTATGACCGTCTCAGAGATAGTGTCGTTGTGAGTTTGTTACAGAAGGACAAGATTCTCGCCGCGTCCCCAAGATCATGGCGTGAATTCCGGAATAGATTTGTACGAATTAGTACAAATCTGTACCAGGCGGTTATACAGTTGTCCCAATAAGATTCTTTACTGTAAATGGAAATATACCTTATTTAGGGCTCCCCTCCTATATAAAGGGGACCCCAATCATTTGTAAACATCATCTAATCATTGGCAAAGAATATGCTATCTTACTTTTTCGCTCATTGTTCATCATAATTGTCCTTTATCTTTATTGCCCTTACTTTACTGTTCTTGGTTCATCTCGACGTCACTGAGCTCGAGGTCGATACTGGTCAAGTAACACTGGTTTGATTCACTTATTTCCTTCATCTATACTTCATATTTCTTGATTATTAATTGATATTGAACTAAATCATGTATCTTTAAAACCACAAATCAAATTTAATTGTTACTCGTATTTTCAAGGTAAACAGTTTGGTGCCCACCGTGGGGCTAAAGATAATAGTGATTATTTCATTATTGATTCTCATAACACACGTTATTTTTACACTTTTTCTTTCAAGAATTTTGATTCTCAAGCTGAAACATGTCTAGCTCGCAAAACGTGCATGTTTATGACAACGAAGGTCTTGGAGAAAACAATAATATAGGGTTGGTGTACCACCACTAAACCTTGGGAAAGTGCCAAATATGGAACCAGTTGATATTAGTTCACGCATTGCTCTAAACGCGTATTTAGGCACGGACCCTGGAGGGAGTGTACGTAGGGAAGCCCGATCTGGTGGCCAAGGAGCACAAGGAATGGGATATGGGGGAATCAGCCTCCAAGTGATATTCGAGATGCTGCAAGCTCAACAAATCGCCATCGCTCAACTTCAAAGTTAGAATAAGACTCCGAATATAGCTGAACTAGAAAACACTCGGCGTGTTGAGAGGTCGAACGGAAATGATTCGGGGACTGACCCAACCATTATGAGAATGCTCGAAGAGATCACCAAGAGGATCAAGTCCGGGGAAAAGAAGATTGAAGACAATGACAAAAAGGTGGAGACTTATAACTCCCGTGTTGATCAAATACAGGGGCACCTCCAGTCTTGAAAGGTTTAGATGCTAAAAAGTTCATACAAAAATCATTCCCCCCAAGTGAGACTCCGATGCCCATTCCTAAGAAGTTTCGCATGCCCGATATACCCAAATACAATCAGACAATTGACCTAATGAGCATATTACTTCATGCACTTGCGAGATCAAAGGAAATGACTTGAATGACGATGGGATCGAATCAGTTTTGTTGAAAAAGTTTGGAGTAACACTGTCGAAAAGGAGCTATGATTTGGTATCACAACTTGCCTCCTAACTCTATTGATTCGTTTGCTATATTAGCAGACGCATTCGTAAAAGCACATGTCGGGGCCATAAAGGTGGCAACGAGGAAATCAGACATCTTCAAGATAAAACAAAGGAACGATGAGATGTTGAGGGAGTTCGTATCTAGGTTTCAGATGGAGCGTATGGAACTACCACCGGTCTCGGATGACTGGACAGTACAAGCTTTTATGCAGGGTTTGAATGAAAGGAGTTCAATTGCATCTCTACAGTTAAAGCAGAATCTGATCGAGTATCCAGCTGTGACATGGTCGGACATACATAACCATTACAAGCCAAAGATTAGGGTCGAGGAAGACCAGTTGAGAGCCCCCTAGGGCTCAGTTCATCCTAACAGGCTGGCGGCTAAGCCCCCGAGGGATACAGATAGGGAATCTAGATTCAACAAAGAACGGTATCAGCCATATGTCGATCGGAGAAACAATGTCTCAGGTCGTAACGCTTCTCGTAATGATCGGAGAAACAATCGAGCTCAAAGCTCTCGGGGACTCATGAGTAAGAGCGGGTTCGATAAACATACTGACCCGCGGAGGCACCTCGATTGTCAGAGTATAATTTCAGTATAGATGCATCAGGGATCGTGTCAGCTATTGGAAGGATCAAGGATACCAAGTGGCCCAGGCCTATACAAACCAATCCTTCTCAAAGGAATCCAAACTTAATGTCCAAGTATCATGGCACACATGGCCATAGAACCGAAGACTGGAGGCAGGTAAGAGAGGAGGGAGCTCGGTTGTTCAACGAGGGTCACCTTCGAGAATTTCTCAGTGATCGAGCTAAGAATCACTTTGGGGAGAGAGATGTAAGCAGAAAAAACGAATAGGAAGAATCACAACATGTGATCCACATGATCGTCGGTGGTGTCGATATCCCATAAAAACCTATATTCAAATGTACCATAGTGTCGATCACCAGAGAAAAATGGACTCGGAGCTATGTGCCTGAGGACACCCTATCATTCTACGATGAGGAACCAGAAGGCATATCTTAACCGCACAACGACGCCCTGGTAATTTCTATCCTTTTAAATGAAATTCAAGTTAAATGTGTTCTAGTGGATCCAGGTAGCTCGAAAAACATAATCAGATCGAGGGTCGTAGAGCAGCTCGGCCTACAGGATCAGATTATACCTGCATCCCATTTCCTAAATGGCTTCAATATGGCGAGCGAAACAACAAAGGGGGAGTTAATCCTACTAGTAAACGTAGCTGGGACCATACAAGATAAGAAATTCCATGTCATCGAAGGCGATATGAGGTATAATGCACTTCTCGGGAGGCCATGGATCCATAGCATGAGGGTAGTACCTTTGGCCCTTTACCAGATGATGAAATTCCCAATAGAGGATGGGGTGAAAACGGTCCGCGGAGAACAACATGCTGCAAAGGAGATGCTTGCAGTCGAGGAAGTGACTCCGGCACCAATGCCTTCGACCTCAAAAAAATCGGGGACCAAAGATAAGCCAGCGGCCAAATAGCAATCACCGATCCCAGTCTCGATTGAGCCAGAGGAATAGGTAATCGAGGAAGAAGAAGAGGATTTACTTACTCCTCGAACTTTCATCATTCCAGAAGAGTCCGATGCAACCACGTCAACGATCGAGGAACTGGAGCAAGTCATATTGATCGAATACATGCCCGAAAGAAAGGTATACTTGGGAACGAGATTAACCCCCGAACTCAGAAAAAACTCATTCAATTTCTTATTGATAATATGGATTGCTTTGCTTGGTCCCATTTATATATGACAAGAATTCCCCCGAAAATAACAACATACCGGCTAAGCTTCGACTCGAGGTTCAAACCACTCAAGCAAAAAAGGAGGCCCTAGTCCAAGGTGAAGCACGCGTTCATAAAGGACGAGGTAACCAAACTTCTTAAAATAGGGTCTATTCGGGAATTAAAATACCCCGAATGGTTAGCCAACATAGTTGTAGTTCCCAAAAAAGGAAACAAGCTTAGAATGTGCATAGATTACAAGGATTTGAACAAAGCATGCCCAAAAGACTCTTTTCCACTGCCTAACATCGATCGTATGATCGATGCCACGACTGGCTATGAGATTCTAACCTTTCTCGACGCCTACTCCGGGCACAATCAAATTCAGATGAACCCGAAGGATCCGGAAAAGACCTCGTTTATCACTAAGTTTGGAACTTACTATTACAACGTAATGCCCTTCGGGCTAAAAAATGTTGGAGTCACATATCAATGCCTAGTTAACAAAATGTTCGAAGAACAAATAGGTAAAACAATGGAAGTTTACATCGATGATATGTTGGTTAAGTCCCTGCGCGTAGAGGACTATTTAACTCATTTGCAGGAAACATTCGAAATCTTGAGGAAATACAACATGAAGCTTAACCCGGAAAAATGTGCCTTCGGAGTCGCTCGGGTAAGTTCCTCGACTTCATGGTGTCAAATCGAGACATCGAAATTAACCCCGACAAAATCAAGGCCATCGAGGATATCACTATTGTGGATAATATGAAGGTCGTACAAAGACTAACAGGTCGAATAGCCGCCTTGGGTCGGTTCATTTCGAGGTCATTAGATCAAAGTCATATGTTCTATTCCTTGCTCAAAAAGAAAAAGGATTTCGCATGGACCCCGGAATGCTATCAAGCCTTAGAAGAATTGAAGCGATACTTATTGAGCCCGCCTTTGCTTCACACCCTGAATGTAGATGAAAAACTTTACTTATATTTGGCAGTGTCCGAGATAGCAGTAAGTGGGGTACTGGTTAGAGAAGAGCAAGGTACGCAATACCCTGTTTATTATGTAAGTCGAACTCTAGGAGATGCTGAAACTAGATACCCTCACTTAGAAAAAATAGCACTTGCATTAATCAGCGCATCTGGGAAGTTAAAGCCATATTTCAATGTCATCCCATATTTGTATTAACCACTTATCCTCTCCGAAATATCTTGCATAAGACCAAATTGTTGGGTCAATTGGCCAAGTGGGCAGTCGAACTAAGCGGGTACGATATCAAATATCAACCCCGAACAACTATCAAGTCCCAAATCTTGGTGACTTCGTGGCCAATTTTACGCCGACACTCGTACCCGAAGTAGAAAAAGAACTTCTGCTGGGATCGGGCACATCATCGGGGGCATGGACCCTTTCCATGGATGGTGCCTCGAATGTGAAAGGGTCTGGACTCGGTATTGTTTTGAAGCCACCAACAAGTAGTACTATTAGACAATCTATCAAAACTCAAGATTGACTAACAATGAGGCCGAGTACGAGGCTATGATTGCAGGTCACAAGCTAGCTAAGAGCTTGGGGGCAGAGGTCATCTAGGCCAAATGCGACTCCCTATTGGTAGTGAACCAATTAAACAAGAGTTTCGAGGTTCGAGAAGATAGAATACAGAGGTACTTAGACAAACTACAAGTTACATTGCACCGCTTCAAAGAATGGACCTTGGATCATATGCCTCGAGAGAAAAATAGTAAGGCCGACGCACTTGCAAATCTGGGATCGGCAGTCAAAGAAGATGATGTTATCCTGGGGACTGTCATTCAGTTATCGAGATCTGTGGTCGAGGAAGGTTATGTCGAAATAAATTCCACGAGCTTGATTTGGGATTGGAGAAATAAGTATATCGATTATTTGAAAAATGGAAAGCTCCCATTGGATCACAAAGAGTCGAGGGCTCTACGAACCAAGGCTGCTATGTTCACACTAGATGGGGATGAAACATTATACAGAAAAACGTTCGATGAGCCATTGGCGGTATGTTTAGGGCGGGGGATACCGATTATGTTCTATGAGAAATCCATGAAGGTACTTGTGGGAACCACTCCGGCGCCACGTCTTTGGTTCACAAAATTATCAGAGCATGGTATTACTGGGACAACATGGAAAAACATACTAAGGAGTTTGTCAAAAAATGTGATAAGTGCCAATGGTTTGCACCGATGATCCATCAGCCCGGAGAACAGCTCCACTCGGTCCTATCCCCGTGGCCTTTCATAAAATGGGGGACCGATATAGTCGGCCCCCTACCAACGGCCCCAGGTAAAGCTAAATTTATTTTATTTATGACTGATTACTTTTCTAAATGGGTGGAAGCACAAGGCTTCGAGAAGGTTAGAGAAAAGGAAGTTATTGACTTTATTTGGGACCATATCATATGTCGGTTCGGGATACCTACCGAGATTGTATGCAACAATGGAAAACAATTCATCGGCAGCAAGGTGACGGAGTTCCTCAAAACACACAAGATAAAGGGTATATTATCAACACCATACCACCTAACTGGAAATGGACAGGCCGAATCAACAAACAAAACTATCATTCAAAACCTGAAGAAAAAGTTGGATGATGCAAAGGGAAAATGGATAAAAGTTCTACACGAGGTCCTTTGGGCATATCGAACACCATCAAAGTCTAGCACAGGGGCTACTCCGTTCTCTTTAGTTTATGGCTCCAAGGCCCTTATCCTTGTCAAGGTCGGAGAACCCAGCGTCGGGTTTCGACATGTATCGGAGGAGTCAAATCACGAGGCTATGAATACTAGTCTCGAGCTATTAGATGAAAAACGAGAGGCAACACTTGTTCGGATGGCTGCGCAAAAGCATAGAATCAAGAGATACTACAATAGAAGGTCCGACCTTTGATACTTTGGAGTCGGGAACTTAGTTCTACGAAAAGTCACCCTCAATACTCGAGACCCGAATGAAGGAAAACTAGGCCCGAATTGGGAAGGACCGTACCGAGTCCTCGGAGTTGTCAGCAAAGGATCTTACAAACTTGGCACGATGGAAGGCAAGCAATTGTCAAACAATTGGAATGTATCACTACTCAAACGATACTATTGCTAAGGTATGGTTTTTTCTTTTTGTCTATCTAAATTTGAAACTAACCCATTGCAGGTGGTTGATCAAAGGTATAAAAGGCACCTTTTTACATGAAGGCCTTAGGTTTTAAATCATGCGTTGCACTCTTTTTCCCTTAGATTAAATTTTGTCCCGAATGGATTTTACCGGCGAGGTTTTTAACGAGGCAACAACTATGTTCTACCTAAGGAGAACGCAATAATATCTAAGGCTTCTTTTCAATCAACCTCGAATACTGGGGGCATCACCCGTGGAGGTTATATTTTCGAGGAAAATACTTTACGCCAAAGAGGGCCTCAATAGGAGAACTTTGTAATGGGTCAAACGGTTAGATGAACCGTGTCCATATAGTATATTCGAGCCCCGACGGCAAAACATGTACGCATTATTCAATGAAGCATTCTTTCTATGTCAAAACACTATTGTTTCTCAAAGAAGTCTACTATTATACGGGATCTACACTTATAATTCTACGAGAAACTATCCAAGGGCCAAAACACATATACACCCCGAATACCCGAGGACTATCATCGACAGTCAACACATCCGAGTCATCAAAACTCGAACTCATAAGACCTCAAAGAGGTATACCCTCGATATAAAGGCCGAGGCCATCATACTTGGGGACTAATCTTTCGAACAAGCTCGAAATGTTATCGAGAATCAAGTCCAAGAGACATACCCGAAGGCTACGACCATATTAAAGACTACGGTCATATAAAGGCTACGACCGAAATAATGCGGCTCGGAGACTTCCTACTTCCGCCATAAATTATAGGCCTTCAAATGCTTTGAAAAACCAGTTAAATTAGGCAACCCTCAGCAAAATCAAAAAATAAAGGGGCTTCGATAAAATCAGCCCTCGAATAAAAGACTTCGATAAACATCAGCCTTCGAAAAAACCTCAAGAGGTATTCGATTATCATTACACAAACGAATTACAAATAAGGTCCCGGTCGGTAGGACCTTCAAAAAACCCAACGGGTACAAAAAACACATGCTAAGGCATAGAAAAATTTCACTAAGTCTTTTAACCGAAAAGAGGGAAATTTTTTAAGCCGCTTTAGAGGCAGAATAGGCTGTTGATACCCAATTTTTCCCTATATATTTTTAAATATGCATAAATACCTTCAAATAGCATATATATTCATATATAAGCATGCACAATATTTTTATAATTTTTCCATACTTGTAAGGATTTAAATTGATTTATTTTCTTCCCTTTTATTCATAAAATCCCCAATAATTATTTTCCAAATTATTTTTATTATGATTTATTAATTTAATCTCTATATTTATGCCAAAATATGATTGATATATTTTTATGCATTTTTTATAATTGCATTTGGTATTTTTCGAGCTAAATTGCATATAATTGCAATGTTAGCCCATTTAGTGTATAATTACATTTTATGTGCGTAAAATTGGTCCCTATATTTTTAAAATGACAATTATATATTTTAAATCATTTTTGCACATTGAATTATTTTTTAAAGATTATTTATTATTTATTATAAATTAAATAGGGAAAAGTGACTATTTAAATTATAGCCAGATTTGGCTTTCAATTGTAGCCCAAATTGAACCCATTCCCTAGCCCAATTTCATACCCAATTAGCCCGACCCAGACCCTATAAATACCTACCCAAACCCAGAACCCATTTACCCGATCAAATCCTGACCGTTGATCTCCTATATCAACAGTCTACATGACCCCTTTCCTATTTAATTCCTAAGACCAGCCTAACCCTAGCCATTCTTCACAGCCCACCGCCTTCAGATGCTCTCGTCTCCTCTCTTCTCTTAACCTAACCCTAATCCATCTTCAACCGCCGCCTCCTTCTTCGGTCTTCTTCGGTGACCACCTTTCAAACCCAAGCCTCCAATGGTTCCTCCATCGCCTTGCTCATCCTCTCTGAGGCCTTCAAGGGCCCTGGGCCATGCCGACTTGTATCTATGGTTGCTGTTTTGGCTTTTCATGGCTTCTCCGGTGTGATTTTGGGCAAAATCACACTATATTTGTTACGATCTTTGTAATTCTAAGCAGGTTCTTCTATCTCTACTTGGGTTTCCTTTGAAACCCTAATTTTCGTTTGTATCTCTTAGATCTGGGCCATTTTTAAACGATTCGAGCCTATTCCTTCTATGTTCTACACTGTTCTCAAACCTTTTTGAAAAATCATCAACTTTAGGTTGTTTTTACTTTCTTTAAAAGTTAGGGTTTCTCGGAGTTTCTTCTACACTTGTTTAAACCAATTTTTCTTTATGTATAAACCTCTATCCTTTGACTGATTCTATGTTTATACTCCTTTTTCAACTCGTCTATGTGAAAACTCTAGTTCTTGGTCTTAATCCTGGGTTCTGAATTTGTAGTTGATGATTTGTTTGTTACGCTTGCTTATTTCTCATGAATTCCTGAGTTTTGTGTGATTTTCTTACCCTACTATGCCCATTAGGGTTTCTAATTTTTGCTTCTCCAGCCTATACTATGTTTATTCTATTAACTCCTCTAATTAGTGCTATGTTCTATACGAATCCTTGATTTTGTGTGATTTTTACCCTACTGTGCTATTAGGGTTTCTAATTTTACCTCTTCTTGCCTATTGTGTGTTTATTTTGTTTGTTCATAGAAATTTATGGTAATTTCCCCAAAATCAGTACTATTGTCCATCGGAATCTTTGATTCCCTATGATTGATATCCTTCTAATCCCTTGTGATATTCTATACTGATTTTCAATCTCTTAGTCATTTTTCTTGCCTTATTTTTTGGTCGATTATGCTATCGACTGACTCTTATGTTATTTCCTTAATTGGAATATTATGTACCTGACCTTAATTGCATGTTCTATACTTGCATTATGCTGAAATTATTTCCTTATGTGTTATATTCCATGTCTTATGTGATCTCTTACCTTATCTGTCTTTACCGTTTGAAATTAACTCCCTTAATTAAGGGAGTACTTCTACTAATTTTATACTAATTGATACCTAGTTCTATAATTACTTCTTGACTTTGATTCTTACCTTATTACTCTGCCTAGTTTCAGACTATATATAGTCTTTCTCATTAACACACACGGACACAAACTCTTGGGTTCAAAAAACTATCTCTCATACTTAAAAAAATCTCTGCTCTCTCTCTCTCTTGTGCTACTTGCTACTGCTCTAAGTTAGCCGGCTGCAAGCCAAGGCTAACCATTTGTGTTCTCTTGTTCTTTCATTCTGCTTACTATCCTCTTCACTGGTATGTCCAAGTTTCAATTCAAAGTTCCAACAACAATATGATTTTTTTATTGTTTTAATTCATCTTGTTTCTAGTTTGCTTCTATTTATGGTTTTTTTGTGAAACTTGTAGTTAAGGGTTACATTATTATCATGATATCATGTCTTCCCCTCCCCTTGAGATCAGTATGTTTCCCCTTCTGTTTGTTTCTGAGCATGTCTACACTAATCATCTCTTACTTGTTTACTACCATGGATCTCCCAAATCCCTATACCCTTGCATGCGAATCTGTTCTTTATGTCTGATGTTGTGACTATGTCTAGCTAGCTACTCTAAACTCTGGCATACTGAGGCTGGCCTTTCCACACTGCACTTGTTCAATCTTTGGTTACTTAGTCTAAGTATAAGCACTGCCCGAGATCCTTGAGATCTTTAGGGAATTTTGATGCACCTAGACTCTGATTTGTCTATGGAACTGAGGCATATGAGGCCATTAGAGGTTTTGGGAAACATAGGCCTAACTGAAAGCTCCATATAGAATAGCTTCTTGATTTTTTATTTTTTCTTATGTAATTCATTGGCCTGTAATAATTTGTAAACAGATGTTGGGATATTTAGTAAAAAAAAGGGTGAGTAGATGCATACTTTATATGGTAATACGGGTAGAAATCCTACTCCTAGGACCTTACTTTTAATGTCTGTTTGCTCTACTAAATAGAAAACATGCTCATAGAACTCTACTCTTTAATCTGATTGATAAAGATCATGTCCATAGGGCTTCACTTTTAAGATTGTTTGCTAATCAAGTAAAAACCATGTCTATAAGGTTTTACATTCTACCATGTTTAGAAACCATGCTTATAGGTTCTAAACAATCATGTCTTAAAATCAGTTTAATAATAGACGTCATACCTATAGGACCAGATCCAAATTCAGTTGCAATGAGTATTTATATATGTAGCCATACCTGCTAATCGTTAAAATCAGTGTTACGCTTAGATATCATGCCTATAGGGAGCCCTGCTCGCAATTCTGTCTATTAATCTAATTTAGTCTAATAATCAACTTGATTATGCCTAGTTCATTTCTGAATTGGTTTTATTAAGTATTAAGTATTTCCTGAAATAAGTTCTTTCAAACTACCTCAATCTCATTAGATATCATGCCTATAGGTATTAAAGGAGTCTACTTCAAAACTTGTTTTGTTTCTGCATTAACATAGACATCAGTAATTCGCGTGTAGGCAAGCCCTTAGGGCGTTTTCAAAAGCTGCATCTCTGAAACTATCTCTATTGCTTAATGTTTTCTGATCCTAATAGGCTTTAAAAAAAGAGTCCATAGGCAACTGCTAGGGTATAGCTTCTGAGTCTAAGAGAGGTTGTTTGTCTTCTGCTTATTCACTTACATATCCTGATTTAGGACATTGTCTAATAAAAGACCTTAACTGTGCTTGAGTCGTGATGCTTATGTGTTCGTTTGAGGAGGAAACTCTGAGCCTCTTAATTGCCCCCTTTATGTGTTGAAAGTCCTAAATGCTTTTGACTGTCGCCTTAGAATTTTCGCCTTTTAAAACCTTAGGGGTACGTCTAGAACCACCTATAGGTAGAGGTCCTAATTCCCTCCAGGACCATTAAGAAGGGACGGGTAGTAGCATGAAATAGGAATCATTGACCGCACACTCGCTTTGCATGACCAATAAGGGGATGGGAAGGGTAGACATGGGATATGATGACTACCCGCTAATTTCACGTGTAGCCCCTCATTGAGGAGTGTTTACCGGACATTTTGTGGGATGATCCTATAGGATAACCAACCTAGGACCCCTCTTTACCAACTTCTTGCTTTATTCAAACCTTTGTTTTGCAACTTGTTCAACCTTTATCTTACTACTTGAGTTATTCTAATGTACTTTACTTGCAACCTATTTGATTCAACTGTTTACTTGTAATGGACTAATTTGTGAATATAAGTTCGGTCGGGATCCACAGTTGTGGACCAAGAGGGGTGCCTAACACCTTCCTCTTGAGGTTACTTCGAGCCCTTACCCTAATCTCTGGTAATGCAAACCAACCCAAGAGTTAATCGCTCTAGGTGCCCTAACGCACCATAATCCGTTAGGTGGTGACTCTTCAAATACCCAATTCCCAAAAGGAAATGAGTCATTACACCCCGTGAATGTCAAAATCCGGACCTCTACCCGTCAAAAAAGGAAGGAAAAAGGGGGCACGACATCGGCCCAACTTAAAGAGCCCAAGGGCCCACCTAAGAGAGCCTAAAGGCCGATATAAAAAGAGCCTAAGGGCCAAAATATATAAGGTTCGAGACCTTGTTCTCACCCAACTCGGATTCAAGAGTCCCGACATCCCGAGCTCGCATCAAATCAATATAGGCTCAGCTCAAAGATTGACAAAAAACCTTAAAAGGTATTGTATTGATCAATAAAAAACCTAAGGGTTTATTATATTCTGAGTTCAGGCCAGTACTCGGACTAATCATAAAGGTTTTAACATCAAATTTCTTTCAATAAAGACAAAGACGGAATTTGATACAAATCAAAGATGAAGCAAAGAGATCATTTTATATTCATAAGGGGTGTTTACAAAAGATATTTATAACGACCTCGAGGGGCCCTTACACAAAAACAAAAACAAAGAATAACCTAATATATTTCAGGGCTACATCCCCGGAAGCAACATCCCCAGGAACTGTATCCTCGGGGGCTCTATCTTCGGGAACCTCCTCCTCGGGGACTCCATCTTCTCCTTCCCCGCCCTCGAAACCACTCACAGCATCTTCATCATCTGAAGAAACAAGAAACCTGGCATCGGTTTCCAGCGCCTTTGCTTGGGCTATTTCTTTAGTAAGGTCAAAACCTTGGGCGTGGATTTCTTCGAGAGTCTCCCTCCGGGATTGGCACTTGGCCAAATCATTACTCTATTTTTCCCGGTTGGAGGCCTCCCTCAACCCCTCTTGAATAGCCTCGGCATCCCTTAAGTATACGACGATGGTCTTATCAGCCATAATCTTCATTTTCTCAATTTCAGCCTTGGCTTGTGCAGCTTCGGCCCCGGCTTTGGAAAGCTCTACCTCTAGCTCCTCAATTTTCTTGGCCTAGGCCAGACTCTTCACTTTAATGCCTCGGAGTTAAGTTTCAGCCGAGGCCAATTGGGTTGTAGCATCTTTCTTATCGGCAGCAAGCCGATCCATGTTCTCTTTCCATCGGTAGCAATCAACCTTAACTTGATCGACCTCGCCCCAGAGCTGCCCAATCTGTTGTGCCCCCTTTTTCCTTGCGGATTCCGGGTTTTGACATTTTGGGACAACTCCTTTCCTTTTAGGAATTGGATATGAGATTTGAAGAGTCGCCACCTAACGGATTAAGGTGCGTTGGCACCTAGAGCAAATAACTCATGAACTAGTTTACATCACCAGAGATTGGGTAAGGGCTTGAAATTACTTTGAGGGGAAGGTGTTAGGCACCCCTCGAGGTCCACAACGGTGGGTCCCGACCAAACTCAATTTAAGCGAATTAGTCTTATAAGCAATTTAAACAAAATAGATATTACTTTTAAAACTAGGAGTAAAGGGGGTCCTAGGTTTTTTAGCCTATAGGATCACTTCTGTGCAATACTTGATGATCGTCCCCAAATTGGAGTACTACATATAGCATTAGCGCACAAGTCATCATTTCCTTTACTACCCAATTACCCTCCCCATTTCAATTATTACCTAAGCGTTCTAATAACATCCAGTACGCACCTTATGCGTGCACTACCCGTCCCTTACCTTTAGCCCTGGAGGTGTTTAGGACCTCTATTTAATTTAGTTTTAGACTCACCTATGTTGTTTAAAAGGAGAAAACTAAGCGACAAACAAAAGTCAAGTAGGACTGTCACATAAGGAGCAATTAAGTGGGCTCATATTAACCTCCACAAGTAGACAAACAAATGCACGCTGTTCAAACAAACAACTTTAAATGGTTTTAGGATCCTATAGGTAGGATATCTAAATGAGCACAAACAGAATATACAACAGTTTTATTAAAGCGAGCAGACAAGTACCTATTAGTTGCCTACTGATTTTCGTTAATACTCTGAATCCAGGCATATGTCAAACAAGCAATCATAGTTTTTAGACCCTGAATTCAATTAACCTGCAAGCTTGCCTAAGTAATAGTTGGGCAGAACCCTATAGACATGGCATCTAAGCTATAAACCAGTTACTGATTTTAGCAGGCTGATTTTATCTTAAATGCTATAGGCATGCTTTCTAAATGCAGAAACTGATTCCTTTATTTCCTATAGGCATGATTTCTAAGTGCAGAAACTGATTTTGAACACTTACTTCCTATAGGCATGATGTCTAAGTGTCAAGACTGATTTTATACTTATTTCCTATAGTCATGATATCTAAGTTGTACAAAACTGATTTTAAAACCTTATATGCATGATTTCTAAGTGCAGAAACTGATTTTGAAATCTTACAGGCATGATATCTACAATTGTAAACCTATAGGCATGATTTCTATTAATCACATGTGGGCAGAATTCTTAAGCACGCCGCCAGGAAAATTTGTTAATCAAGCAAACAGAACCCTATGGACATGGTCACTAGTGCACGTTGAGTTGAAAATACATGTAGATCCTATAAGCAGGATTTCTAATGCGCACAATTAAACATAAAATCCTATAAGCAGGGTTTCTAACATGCATATGTGCAATACAGAATCAAACGATCATAAAAATCCTACAGGCAGGATCACAGTACAGTATCCACATAGTGCAATCAACATAGTTAAGTTCTATAGACAGGATTTCTACCCAATTTCAATAAAAGATATGAGAATAGACCCCCCAGCTTTTACTAATAACCCCATATCTGTTTATTACAGAGATTATTACAGGCCAATATGAATAAATTACACAATAAGAATCATTATACTATAGGGAGTTTTAGCAAGCCCGATATAAACCTGAGAGCCAGGTCTTCAACACAACAGTCTTGAAACATTAGCAGGGATCCATTCATAGTACATTAAACCAAACTTCCAGTGTGTCAAAGTTCCCAAAGAACCTCAAGGACCCCGGGCAATGCTCACACTAGAGCCATGTACTCAACACAGAATTCATAAAGGGTTAGAAAACCAGCCCCAATGTATTAGAGTTCAAAGGAGTCTCAGGGACACTAGGCAGTGCTCACACTAGGGGTGGTAGGAACCTAAAGGACTAAGAGTAGCAATTTGAAAACCAGTACATAGAAGGTAAGGGGGACAGTTTTAGAAAATAGTTTAATTTTAGAAGCAAATAGATTCAGGCTACAAGGGTTGCAAACAGAGTCGTACAAACATGATTCATACTCAGCACATGATTCAGGAAGATTAGTCTTTGTTTAGACTGGATACTTATATCAGTGATCACAAAAAGCAAGGACACTTGAATTAACGGACAGAGTTAGCCACATTACATGCTTGCAGTATCCAACCATGTTCAGAACATGGAACAAACAACTGATTTAGATAGGGTTTCACATAACTTAGTTTATTAACTATCACTAGATGGACTCATATAGACATATATTGAACAGAAGTATGCTGGAGTTTGAAATAACTAACCAAACAAACATATAACACATGATAGCAGGAACTAAAGCTCTCTGGTCTAAAAAGAAGTAAACATATATCAAGGGCCAGACATGCTAAGGTAAGCCCATAACATAACCACATAGAACAAAGACAATTAATAGGATTTGAGGCATACTAGTTAGGGAGAATGCAAGCAGGAAACACATGGCAAACAGAAACATATCGCAGTTGGAAGTACACTAATCATATAATCACATGGAACATCAATAAATGAGGCATAACAGTTGAGAACAAGATGACTAGGAATCATGTATCAATCAGGAACATGTTGAGGTCTATAATAGACTGACTACATAGCATATAGAATAGAACATGGTAATAGAAGTTGAGGCATACTAGTTAAGAGAGCAGTAAACAAGAAGGCATAGGGCAAACAGAATCATGTTGAAGTCTAACTACATAGCATATAGAAGAGAATATGATAACAGAAATGGAGGTATACCAGTTAAGGAGATAACAAACAGGAAGATGAAGACGAATAAAATCCAAGAGTCCAGCCTTGGCTTTCAGCCGGCTAGACAGTACAACAAATCAAAGAACTTAAATTGTGTAAATGTGTAATTGTGTATCAGTGTGTGCTTGTAAGTATAGGTGTCTGAGTCTGAGAGTGTGTCTTTGAAAATCAAAATAATGGAGGGTTTTATAGCATATAGTAGAGTAAAACCAAATAAGGTAGGAGAATCAATGGTACACCAATAAGGCAAAGAGATCAATCAAGCAATCTATTAGGGCTTAACAGGAATCAATTAATAAGCAGAATCGTGGAGGTATCACTTAAATTAACACAGAATAAATCAACAGCCGAGATTGAGATCTAAATAAGGTAAGTAGTATATCCAGAAGTTAATTAAAAGTCAGAACACAAAATCAGGTCAGTAGCAAGGATAATTAATCACATAAATAAGGTAAATAGGTAAAATCTTAATAAGGAGATGCGTACTAAATTCAAGCCCTAATTTGGGTAATAAAATCAATTAACACTTAATTGAAAGGATTAAAGGTAAACGAGCAAAAGACAGCAGGATAAGCAATCAAATAATCAAAACCCTAAAAACACAAAGACATATACATGGAGTTGGATTAAATCAAGTAAAAATCAGTTGAAGAGTAAATAAGAAAGTCAGAGATGAGAACATTTAAGTCCTAAAACCTTTTCGTAGAAATCTCTCAGAAATCAAAACCCTAGCTTTTAGAGTAAACGAAATTGGTCAATAACAATAGTAAGAATAGAAAATCTTTAAGGAGAAATACCAAACAAACAAGAAATCGTTTCAGATCTAAAGAGATCTAGATGGGTTCAACAAGAAAAATAGCTAGGTTCATAAAAAGGATAGAAGCAAATCAAATCTGGTTTGAACCAGAGATTTGAAACCCAAAAATACGAAGATACTCATACTCACAAGTATCAGAGTGAACATAGACGGAATAATCAAGAGCGGAGAGACTTTGAACCAAATTTGGTTCGAGTCTCTTGAGATTCACATCAAACAGCGTATAAATCATATAACCGGTAGAGATAAGAGACCAGATAAGGCCCAAAATCGAAGAGAAACCCTATAGATCGAAGAGAAACCCAATATATCAAAGGGGTTCAGGTGATGGCGGGCTAGGGTTTGGGGAAGGGGGAGGGGGGTTATGGGTAATTAGAAAAGGAAAATGATCCTGGACCGTTGATCTTTTACGATCAACGGCTAGGATTTGATCTGAGGGGTTGTGTGGGTTTAAAAATTGGGTCAGGGTATTGGGCTGTGATTTGAATTGGGCTGGGGGTAATAATTTGGGCTAAGGTCTGAAATTAAACAAAATTAAAGAGGCTATTTTGTTAAATACCCAATTAATTGATAACATAATTTGTAAAAATAGTTAATTAAATAATAAAAATGATTTTTATGCATGGAAATAATTTAAAATAATTACTTAATATTATAAAAATACAAAAGGTTATTTTCTTTATGAAATAAGGTAATTATGCACATATGGACTATTATTGCAAAGTTATTGTAATTATAATCCTTACATGTTCATATGGCTATTCATGAAATAATTAAAGCTTAGTATAAATATAAATGATAAAATTAAGCAATAAAATTATCATAAAACCATTTGTGATGCAATTAGTAATTATTTGGATAATAAAATGCTAGAATAAATTAATTAAAA
This sequence comes from Nicotiana sylvestris, assembly GCF_000393655.2. NCBI lineage: Eukaryota > Viridiplantae > Streptophyta > Magnoliopsida > Solanales > Solanaceae > Nicotiana > Nicotiana sylvestris. Next base: position 150,879,102 of record NC_091068.1, read on the forward strand.
TCCTTTTAAAATTACAAAAATTATGGAAAAATACTGGTTGATACTCGTGCACTATTTTGAAAGTATATATGTATTTTAAAATATATGAGGGAAAAATTGGGTATCAACACAATCATCTCCAACTTTTGCTGCAGCTGAGACACTAAAGTGTTAGCCTCTGAAGTAAGGCCAAGAAGACCATACTCTGTTAAAATCACAGTTAGCTGCTCGTCCAGCTCGGCCTCATTTCTTTGAGCTTTGGCCAGGTCATCCCGAAGATCCTTGAGCTCCTCCTCCTTTTGACTGCAGAGAAGCCTCAGGGCCTTCTCTTCCCTCGAAGCTTTCTTGAGCTCAGCCTTATACTGGCCCAGCTCGGCCATGAACTTAACGACAGCCTACACACAAACAAAGATATGTCAGTCATAAAAAAGGGGGAAAAAGAAATTAACAACAATAGAAGTTGGTGTTTACCTGAGCGAACAAATGTTGAGCCTCTTCGAAGAGGGTGGATGCATCATTAAGGTCGACAACATTGTCAACCCCGGTGAACAATCCCGAAAAGGATTTTCTTCAAGAACCCTGCTTGGGTCGGGCGTTGGAAGAGCCCAAGCATCTTTTATTGCCTCCTCGGAGTAAGCTGGTAGAGGAGGTGAGTGACCCATGTCGCGGCCCCGAGCTCCTCACTCAGGGCGCTCTGGTTAGCTTCGGCCATCTCAGCGCTTGTACCCTCCAGTGTATTTATTGAAGGAGGGGGAATGATATTAATCTCGGGGGACTCGAGGGCTTTACTCGGGGTTTTCTTCGGAGTTCCTTCACCAGGAGGCAAAGTTTCAGGTTCAGATGGTTTGGCGGCCTCGACTGGTTTCCTAGTTCGGGCCATCAACGCCGACTCTTCACCCTCATCCTCCTCATCCTCCAGGAATTGGGTGCCAAAATCCAACTCCACGTGGGCAGGCTTCTTCCTTGACTTTCGAGTAGGGGCCGCCTCATCCTAGGTATCTTCGGGCTTCGAAGCCCTTTTTCTTTTATTGTCTTTCCCCGATTTCGGAATCGGTTACTTGGCCCCTTCCCCAGGCGGGCCTGGCCTCATTTCGGAGACATCTCTGATGCCTACACAATTAAACATGAACGAGATGATATCACCAGTAAAAGAAAAGTATCAAAACCTGGAAAGAGAACTTACCATGGTATTTGGCCTCCCATTTACCCCTCGTTAAATCGCCCCATCTGTGCTCATCATACGAGAAGGTCGCAGCTAACTTTCGGACCCTGTCCTCGAGGTTAGGAATATTGTGGGCATCCAAGCAATAGCTGCAGAAAGGGTAAAGGTATTATAAAGCATGGAGCAGAATATGAATGGGTATTTGAAAAAGAACTTCACTTACGGTTAAAGTTCCATCTCTCCGGGAATGGCATTTTGTCCCCAGGGATGACATCTGAAGTCCTTACTTTGACAAACCGGCTCATCCAACCTCGATCTTTATCTTCATTGTTGCTGGCAAAGAAGGCCTTCTTTGTTTGACGTTGCTGCTTGATGAGCCCTCAAAACAGCTGGGGCCAGTACAACCAAATAAAATTGTTGAGAGTAAATTCCAATCCCTCGGCTTTACCAAAAAATAGCGTAGCATGATCACGATGCACCAAAAAGAGGGATGGATTTAGCCGAGGGTAACCTCGTACCGTTTGCAAAAATCGATCACTACTGGATCGAGGGGACCTAGTGTGAAGGGGTAAATGTAAACACTTAAAAACCATTCCACGTGGGTAGTAATGCTTTCCTCGGGGCCTGGGATCTAAACCACGACCTCGTCTCCCCAGCCGCAGTCCTTCTTCATGTCTTTGAGGTATTTTTTTGACATCGAACTGATGTATCGAGATACATGTTCGCATCGGCCTGGGATATCGGGAGGATTTTCAACATTAAAATCCTTCTTTATCACGCATGGACCGGGAGTGATTTCATGAAGAGCTGGCGGCACCACCAGTTTGGCCGGTCGGGAAGTAGAAGAATACGATGCTTTCTCTTTTTGAGGGACTATTTTAGAAGTTTTCGCCATGATTTTGGATTACAAGATACAGAAGACGGCGGAGCTTGGCCTTTTTAGGCCCTAAGAAGGAGGTAGAAGTAGATAATAAAAGGAAACAAATTAAGAGAAGAGGTATAGAGGAGGTTCAGAGGTGGTTTGAAGGTTGAAATAAAGCTTTCTCAGAGATTAGACCTTATATTTATAGATGGGCGGTGATGGTTCAATGACGCTAGTGGCTGACCATTACTGGCACACATTTAATGTTTTAGGAAAACGAACCGATGGGACGTTTCGGTCACTTTGAGTACCTAAGTCACGAGGATGACGTCATCATCCAAGGCTCCGAAAGATCGAAGATCAAATAGTTTCTTATCATTTTACTCTAAGAAATGCGGGGACTATATGTATACGGTGAAATCAGGTGCCCCCGATTTAGCAGGATCGAGACGTCGCACCGAGGGTAGAAATTCGATAAAGACCAAGCCCGGGCTCGAAGGTAGAATAAGAGGCTCGAAGATCTAAATGCTCGAGGAATATCACAGCCAAGTATGACTGACTCCAAGATAGTGCCATTGTGAGTTTATTACAGAAGGACAAGATTCTCGCCACATCCCCAAGATCATGGCGTAAATTCCGGAATATATTTGTAATAATTAGTACAAATTCGTACCAGGCGGTTATACAGCTGTCCCAATAAGATTCTTTACTGTAAATGGAAATGTACCTTATTTAGGGCTCCCCTCCTATATAAAGGGGACCCCAATCATTTGTAAACATCATCTAATCATTGGCAAAGAATACTATCTTACTTTTTCGCTCATTATTCATTAGAATTGTCTTTTATCTTTATTGCCCTTACTTTATTGTTCTTGGTTCATCTCGAGGTCACTGAGCTCGAGGTCGATACTGGTCAAGTAACATTGGTTTGATTCACTTATTTCCTTCATCTATACTTTATATTTCTTGATTATTAATTGGTATTGAACTAAATCACGTATCTTTAAAATCACAAATCAAATTTAATCGTTACTCGTATTTTTGAGGTAAACACAGTACTCTACAGTTGGCTAGTAGCTAGTACGGGTGTACATAGACCGGGTTGGTTCGGATTTTACACTTACCAAACCAAACCAATTGTGTCGGGTTATTAAATCTAAAGATCAAACCAAACCAATAAAACTCAGATTTTTCACTCTCTATTTTTCTCAGGTTTTCTCGACTTTTCGAGTTATTCGGATTTTTTCGGGTTTTTTTTTCCGGTAAAATCTTCGTAGAACAAAACATACAAATTGTGCTCAAAATATTTCTTTAATCCTAGTAAGATACAACTATATAAAGTATTTTCCAAGAAAATAATACAAAATATGAGATGTGTCGTGGCATTATCCTAAAATATTCAACAATAAAGACAATAAAATTATGTAATATAAATATTTCTAATTAAAAAGCCATAATAAAAATAAACATAATCTAAAAGTACTAAGTCATGCTAAAATAAGTAGACTAATAAGGGAGTATTAATTACATGACTAAATGCTAAAGAAAAATAAAAATAGGTTATGCATTTTTATCTAAATTATTGCAAAATAAAAAAAAAAGATATTCAATACATTCCCGTTCGTAGTATTGAATTGAATGTCTTTTGTTAGCATGAGTATTGATTTGATTTTGATTTGGGCTTTTGTTAGCATTATTTAATTTACTAATGTTAATGGCTATAAAACTTATTGGAACATTTAAAAGTTCTAAGTCCAACCTTGAAATAATACCTTAAACAATAAAATTATGAAAATTTTTAAGAAATATTTATAAATTACATCACAATAAGTATATTTATATATTAAATATATCTAAAATTTCTATATATGTAATGTCGAGTTGGTTTGGTTTCGGTTTGACTTTCTTTAGTTAAAATCAAACCAAACCAATTATGGCCGGTTTTGTTTTTTCCAACACCAAACCAAATCAAACCAAACCATAATCGGATTTTTTTTCTCGGTTTAACTCAGATTATTTGGTTGGTGCGGTTTGTCAGTTTCCTTGTACGTCCCTGGTAGCTAGGCAACTTGAAGCTGACATGAGAATTCACATGCATGCTTAGATCAACTGAACTGAATCCAGGTTGTGGATTGTTGTACGTGTAAATTAATTAACTCACACCACGTAGCATAGAGCAGTGATTGATCCGATTATGGGGTCACATGTTCGACAAACTCAACGCTTTTGAATTAGATCCCGAGACGAACTCAGGATTCGAAAATCGCGGGGTACTATAATATTTAATATAAATTTATTACTGTTCGCAAAGATTGGTACGAGAACTTATGCTAATATCTGATTATGTTTTGAAGACATTTACAAGTATATATAGAGTTTTTATCGAAGTTTTTGGGTGTCCGTGACCCCTCAAAGTGTAGGTCCGCCTCTGATTAAATCCTATCTATATGTGCAAAATATTAGTATAAATAGAATCATATATATATATTTTTAAATTCACTCTCAACTCAAAAGTCACATGATGTAATTTTAAGATTTACCATTGACAAGCATTTGGACATGAATTGGTTGATAATTAAAAGAGAATAGAATTTGAAGTTTAAGTCGAGGATGATATGGAGAAAAGCTTCCCTTCTATTTATGAGATTGCACATGCATACAAATACGGACGATCGAATGCATTGAATATGCAGAAGGTGGTTGTGTGTACATATATCCTCACATCACGTAGCATATAATGTACATTAATTGTTGATAAGGAGAGAAGCTTCCCTCGTTCGACTTCAATGGGCTGAGGACCAACAAGGACTACAGTCTACACATAGCTAAATGATTTCTAATATGTAGATATGATGAGGAGAACCTATTTATCAATTAGTAGTACTATTTCGATAGAAACTTCCAATCAATGTTTTAAAATGTGTGGGTAAGAGGCAAAGCATTTTATCTAATACGTAGTGAAGCGTAATGAGCTTTTAATTTTTAATGTTATATATATATAGATATATATCAATTATAAATATGCTAATATGTACAGACCATGTAAATATTTTTTTTACTTGAAAAAGTAAAAGACGTAAAGATACTAGTTCCTGATAATTCAAAAAATAAAAATGATAATAATATAAAATTATTTTGTTAAAATCTAAAAATTGGAAAACAAATCACAAATGCTGATTGTATAATACAAATAGCCTAGCGTCTTCAAAAAAAATATCTAAACAGAGCAATACCAAAAGAAATTCTAAAACTAAAAATTAACTTAGAAAAGAATAAAACGAAAGACATGAAAAAAATGAAGCATAAAGAAGGGAAATGCAAGAACTTTTGAGATTTTTAGTTTGATAATTTAGTATGAGTTAACTTTTGGATATTTAAATTTTTAAAAAATATTATTAAGCAATTCTGATTCAAATTTGTAAAAGTTCTCGAGACTTACACCCGAAATGAATGCCTAGAACGTTGGGACTTACGCTTAGGTGAACGCCCGGAATGTTGGAGCTCGCCCCTCGCCAGTACCTTCGCCCTAGAGCTTGCACAGAAAACGCTTTTTAAAATACTGCCAGGGCCGACTCCAACCTTATGTGGAGTAAGGTTTGTGTCTTAGGCCCCATTTTTAAAGAATAATAGGTTCATAGATATTTAAAAAATAATATTTAATATTTTTAATACAAAATTAGATTTTTTAATATAAAGAAAAGAATTTTTTTAGATATATAAATAAAATAATAATTTTGACTTACTTAAAAATGTGTAGATGAATAGTTTTCATAACTTTTAGTTTTTCATTTTTTACTCCTTCGTTAAAAAATTTGCTTTCTCTTGCTTAATTTGTCCAGTCAATCTTTCTTTTTTTCCCAATCTCTTCATATTTCAGAAAATCCTACATATTTTTTATATTTCTCCTTGATATTCTTACTCACTTCTTTCTCCAAGATTTCACTAGTTCAAGTGGTCAACACTATTTTTAAGCTTCAAATAGTTCTATACTTCTATTGCTTTGTAAAATCTTATCTAAGATCAACAATATATCTTAAGAAAGATTAAATAAGTTGGCTATATTATCAATCGAACAAGAATTATTAGAGAAAATCGATTATAAAAAAAATTATTAACAACTTTATATCTCAAAAATTAAAAGAATAGACTCCAAATAAAAATATATCTTATAACTTTCGTTTAAAAATTTAAGCCTCGTATTAAACTTTAGCTTTAGGCCCTGTATGTGATTGGCTGCCCCCGAATATTGCTTCCAACATTCACTCCCTAATAATATTGCTAGTGTAAAAACCCTTTTATAAAAAACTTAGTTTTATTCTGGTAAATATCCCCTACACTTAAATGTCAATTAGCTTCTAAATTTGACACCTACTTCCAAAATTTTACACAAAGCTTCATTTTAGCTAATATGGGAACCAGAAGCTGATACGACAGTGCACATTCAATTGGTTGAGAATTAAAAAGGACAACACACAGCTAAAAGATTCCAATTTGCAAATCTGAGAAAAACAAATTTATTATTTCGATAGAAACTTCCAACTAACCTCCTTCTTTGCATTTAATAATCATATATGAAAGGGAAAGACTGACTCATCCATGACTGTTGTCTTCTGCTTGTTGCATAGAAGAAATAGTAGACAGCTATTACTAATTTGGTAGGGTCATTTATTAAGATACAATGAATCCCTAAGAATTGTTTGATTTTATTGGAAAAAAATAGATATCACTACCATATTAAAATAAAGACCCAAATTGAAGAGCTATAGAGTAATAATATTATATTCCTCGATTTTTTTTTGCGAGGACCATGGAGGAATTGATGAGCTATAGAGGAATTTTTTTTGTTCGAATATCTTTTAGTTGTACATAGTATCTCTTGATGATATCATAATTGAATTGTTATGGTGGAGCGGTACTCATTCATCCTTATCAGAGGTCTTCGATTCGAGTCTTGGGTATGAAGTCGTTATTATTAAGGAGAGCTTTACCCCTCAAAGTAGAACTTCTGGCGCGAATCCAAATTTAGTCGAACTCCAATACGGATAGCGTACGCCGGACGAGAAACAAAAGCAAAAAAACAACTAAAATTGACGACTTCCTCAGTTTATCGTGTGATTAGTGCGCTACTCGTTCCTTTAAAACCAATAGAATATTAACCATTTAAGAGAGAGAGCCGAAATCAACGTAAATAAGTTTACCTTCGTTATTAAATTATATTGAACTGTGTAGTAGTCATTTTATATATTTTATTTTGTTAATTACTTTGTCTTCTATACGCTGCTTCACGAGCGGGTTTGAATTTTTATGAGTATTTGTAATTAATTACTAATTCTTTTGATAAACATTTATGACATTGATGTTTGCTAATTTGATATATATTGAACTGTGCAACCAATTAGTTAAAACTTAAAACTGGTACAAATTTTGGATACAATTTTATTTATATTTTATTGAAGAATATATTTTTATTTATTTAATTATTTTTTGCATACAACAGCTAAATTAACACCAGCAAATACGACAACAAAAAAAGATAATTTTTTTTTTTTAAAAAGGCGAAGAAATAGTAAACATGCAATTAAGCAGCAGCACAGAACCTTAATTAGCTAGATCTACGGCTGATACCAAAACACAACTTTGATGTAGCCGTCGATAACTTGCCGGAAACTTCTTCATCAAAATGTGAACCTCTACCACAAAATCTCGGCCGTCTATAGAAGTTATTGGAAGGTGTTGCAGGAGCAGAAAGTGAAGAATGTGAAGAATAAGACGTCCACGATAACGACGACGACGAAGATGATGAAGAAGAAGGAGATGGAGGAAAATGGGATTTCTTTGGATTGATTAGTTTCTTGATTAATGCATGAAAAAGCTTGGATCTTGAATTTTTTCTAGTTGGTTTTTTGTTTGTATTGTTATTGGAATAGTAAGAAGGAGGAGGAGTTAAAGGAGGCAAATTATAAGAAGTTTGAGAAAGTGAATGTTTAGGAGTTCCAGGTTGAGACTCCCAAATGAAAGGAACAGAACTTGGAACATCACCATAGTAAACCCTAAAAGAAGGAATGGCATTAGCTAGTTTGGAGTTTTCTTTGGAAAGAAGCTTGTTGGTAAAGAACTTGGTGTCTTGATCTTGCTTAATTTGGAAAGATTTCTGGAGAAAGTCACTGCAACTACTGACCATTTTGGGAAGTTGCTGAGAGATAAGACTAGGGGACTTAGGAGCTAGCTTTTTAGCTTCAGTACTTAGTTTCTTGGGTTGGAGTAGGGTTCATATTATAGAAAGATGAAAATGCTTGTGTGGAAATATATACTTTATCACACCTCCTTTTTTACCTACACCCCCGGAAGGGCGTATAAAGGAATTTTTCCAACTTTAAAGTGACAATCGAAACGGGATTATTTAATCAAATTCAGAGTCGCCACTTGGGATAATTTATAGTGTCCCAAGTCACCGGTTTAGAATCCCGAATCGAGGAAAAGAATGACTCTGCTTTACAGTCCACGAACACAGAAATGGGTAAGGAATTTTGTTAACCCAGGAGAAGGTGTTAGGCATTTCCGAGTTCCGTGTTTCTAGCACGGTCGCTCAACTGTTATATTTGGCTAATTTACTTGATTTTAACCCATGTTTTAGCCTATGGTGCAATTCTAACTTTATAACTGCTTTAATTATTTTTAAGAAAAATTACAACGTCGTTTAAAATACATCTCGAACCACGTCACATAAATGCACTCGCGGCTCTCGACATATTCTATCTAACGTTGTTGAGATTTAGATTTGGGTCACATAAGTGCGCACCCGAGTTTAGAAAGATAAATTATTAAAATAACGCGCTTAAAGCAACTACACACTTTCAAGTTTGCGAGGACCATGAAAATTCAACTAAATGGCACGCCTCGACTTCTAAGGATTAAAATATTAATTAAGCGAGGGCCATGCATTTTAAGTTTTTGTTTCGGCACGGGACACCTCGAATTTCCATGCAGAATGTGTGCCAAGAAACAAATAACGAGCGCCACCAAGCAGAACAGAGTCGAGGAACTTAGTCAATGAAACTTGATACATGAACTAAACCACTGAAATATAAAATAGCTATAGCAAGAACTTACTTAACACTAAGCTGGCGCAAAAGAAGACCCATTAAACCTACTGAGAAATGAGTATAGTAAGCTTATTGAACCTTAAATTGACAAGAGTGAGCCATATGATGCTCTAAGCAATATTCACAATTTAACAAAAAACATCAAGCCAAGGGGGACGGAGAAACAAAAGACCAATACCATGCTTATCGCCTAAATAGTATGATCGCTCAAATTGAGTTCCACATATCAAGTGAATCCAACTAACTGCCAGTATTAGACAGACAAGCTCATGTTAACACCCCAAAAAATTCGAAATTCCCACTAATACCCTTTAAACAAAGACCTTTTCCCTAGAGTAAACTGAAATCTTTCCACGAAATAAGTTAATCACTGCTGAATACCAACAGGGATGCCCCAAACTCTTACCTCTTTAAATTTGCCATGAAGTAAAGCACACACAAATGGATATTAGCCCCTTGTTGTTTGTAAATGAAACTAAACATGTACAAAACTACAGTTTATAATCAGCACAAAGAGGACTTCCAGCAAAACTGATTACTGTTAAGATGTTTGAACAAATCAATTTGAAGTCAGCCTTAGCACAACCATTGACTAGTTGTGTGCTGAATCCTCAAACAGAACACTACGGCTAACAGTGAAAGCCATTCTAGGTCGACTACACATTTCCAGTACAGCAGTCTACTGAACTATTAACTAACCCTCTAAACTTTACGGCTCAAGCAAGGTGCAGCAGAAGGAGCATACAAGGACTAGATGAACCATTAAGTCAATAACTCCATCACAGTTCGTACACAACAAATAGGGAGTAAGGTAAACATCAGGGAATACCAAAGTCTAGACTTAATGTTCTCCTAATTTCAAATGTTAAACATAAACAAGAATCAAGTCAAACCTTCATGTTCTAGTATCACAACAGAAGTAGGAAAATGATATGACTCGAGAATATACGGACATTCCTTCGACATGAGAGCAGTCCATGAACATATAGGTCACATGAGATCCTAGCTATAAGTTTGTAATGTCCAATATGGTATGATCCGAACACAACACCAGGAATAGAATACTAAATGACGACTTTGCTCTAGACCAACAAATCAGAATTACAGCACATTGTTAACATGAGCATGGACTATATTCCAACAGTTGAAACCTTGAACTTTCATGAATAATCACAAGACTTCCCTTTTGTTTTCTTAGAAGAAAAACAATCTGAACTTGGTTACATTTTCAGAAATTTAAGGTCAGCTCAGTTTCACACAACTGTACCTCGAACTTCAATTTCAACTCCAAACAATGGCAACAAACAGACTCGAACCAAGTTTTCAGCTACAATACATCAGAGAAAATCGACATAACTCAACAGACTTTACCAAAATCTCAGCTAGTCACAAATCAATAAGAAATTAGATTCGAACTCACTGATTCAATCCCACAAAAGCTCAAAATGACAACAACAAAGGAGCAAACTCAGAAATTCCATAGCAAACTCGTATCACGACATGAACAAAAAACTAACACCAGAACAATTTGTATTCAACCCACTTTAATACTTTATTTGGTTATGGTTCTTACAATACTTTGATAACACCCGAAAGGAAAACAACAGAAGGATTAAAGATGAACCTGAATCGGCAAACACTTTTGATTAACTTTAATTGAACGCTAATACAAGTGAATCTAGCAGCGGAGATCAAAACAAACAGCAACAATATTGAGCAGAAATCATGAAGCCCGGACAGAAATTTGGAACCAGCACCAGGGTTCAACACTCGACACAAATACCATCTTAACTTCAATCGAGCCCCATTTTATAACAAGGAAATCTTTTTTTTTTGTGATTTTTCTCGAAATGAAAGTAAAACTCAAAAATCGAAACTCAGACTATACCCCTTGCCTTTTTGTTTATTTTTCTCAAAATGCCAACGAAAATTCAAGAATAGAAAACTGAAGAAGTACTTTCAGAACCCTAGCCCCCCTTTTTACAAAAAATCCCCCTACAAGAAAAGGGTATTACCTTATATAGACTTCCCCCAAAGATCTCGAAACTTCTCCTTCCCTTTTCCAGGAATCTTCCCCGCCAAGAAATCCTCTCCCCAAACTGATTTTTATCCCTTTTTTGATGCAAAGGGGACAAATGGAGGGAATAGATCAACTTGAATCTGATCTAACGCTCCCCATTTTTTCTCATTTTCATCTGAAGTGTGAAAAATCCGCAATAAATCAAAAAGAGCATATGAGGGAGATGAAATCTGTCAGAAACGGTTGTAATATGGTAGGAGGAGAGGGGGAAATGCAAGGTATGAGATTGGTGTTCACTCGCCATAGATTTTTAGTGATTTAGGGTCTAATTTGGGTGAGGAAGGTGAGTGAACAGTAGCTACGCCAATTTGGATTTGGAGATTAAGCTTCTAGGTCTCTTTTGTTTGTTAAAGTTTTGGGAACAGGTTGGTTTTAAGGAAAACGGGCGGGTGTGGGTTGGGGCGTGGTTTCGGTCTGAGTGAAGAAGCTGGGATAGCAAATTTTTAAAGAAGAATAAAGGTTTGGGCTCAGCAAATCTGAGGCCCAAATCACCTCTAAGTCCAAAATTTCCCTTTTTCTTTCGCTTTTCTAATTATTTCAAAATTCCTTTTTTAAAAAAAAATAAAATAAAATAAAACCTAAACTAAATCTTTACCCCAAATTATACTAAATTAAGTTAATTACTCTAAGTAATAATTACCACAATTAATAAAAAACTAAATTAAAAGAAAAACTACAAAATTCGAAACTCAAAACTAAAAAAAACATGCGAAATGAGTTATTTTTGTGATTTTTCCATTTTTTATGAAACGAACTATTTACCAATTAATCTAAAAATAAAAATTCAATCCTAAATGCAAATGCAATATATTTTTTGTAGTTTCATGAATTAAACAAAATTAAACATGCGCAGACAAATGCAAATAGTTAACAAAAAATGCTACAAAAATCTACGAAATTGCAAATAATGGAAAAGATTATTTGTTTTGAATTTGTGGATTCATATTGGGCAAAAATCACGTGCTCACAGCTGCTCCTCTTTGCTCGGAAACACGAAGAGTTTTCGTGCAAAGATAAAGTGAGCGGATACGAGCGATTTTTGCCCGTTTGAATACTCCGTGGGAAGTATTTTTTGAAAGATTTGATCGTACCCTACTTCCGAGGTTGCCTACATATCCTTGGCTATAAAGGAATAAGGTCAGTATAGTTCGGAAAGTTATGGTAGTTGGGACTATCATGAAGCTGTGATTTCACTGTCGCTGCTGCTGCTGCTACTGCTTACTAAACCCCTTATTACACCATGACAAAACAAAAGAAGCTAGACTAAACTATGATCTATGCATTACAAAAGTCATATCTATGTCCTCAAACTCGATCTTGTAATTCATGCTGCTTTGTTGACTTGCATTTTCTAGATGAAATCCCTTTATTACCGACTTGAATTGTGATCTGAGACACTTTCCCTTCTCTTCAGGTGGACGCCTGATTGCTGAACTCGAATTATAATCTGAGATGCTTTCCTTATCTCCAGGTGGATGCCTGATTGCCAAAACTTGAACTGTATTCCCGTGCTCTCCAGGTGGGCGCCTGACTGCTGAACTTGAATTGTATTCCCGTGCTCTCCAGGTGGGCGCCTGACTGTTGAACTTGAATTGTATTCCTGTGCACTTTAGGTGGGCGCCTGATTGTTGAACTTGAACTGTATTCCCCTGCTCTTCTCCAGGTGGGCGCCTGATTGCTGAACTTGAATTGTATTCCCGTGCTCTCCAGGTGGGCGCCTGATTGCTGAACTTGAATATGCTTCTCCCTGTTCTCCAAGTAGGCGCCTGATTTCAACAAAAATAGACAAACAAAGAAAATTTCTGCCCCAGTTTGGTAGTTGGGCACATCTGTGAGTGTTAAACTGAATCATGTTACCAAATATTACTAAGAATTTGAAAGCTAGATCTCGTTATCCAGGAGGGTCCTGATAACTCCTAGTTAAATGACAATTTTAAATCTGAATTATATCTTCTTGACTTCCGCTAAATCTTGTTATCTAAAAGGATCTTAAACTACACCCCATTATCCAGGAGGGTCCTGAAAATCAAAAATCAAGTCTTATCTTAAGAGTGACAGCTTTTCGGCTGAATTATACTACCCTACGACACAACTTACGCTAAATCTTGTTATCTAATGGAAATCTTAAAGCTAAGTCCCATTATTCAGGAAGGTCTTGAAAACTCCTAATTGAATCATATCTTAAACATGCGAACTTTGAAACCAACTTATATTTCTTTGTGGTACATTTATGCTAGATTTTGCTACTCATTGGTTGTTTTGAATTTTAAACTAGGTCCCATTTTCCAGGAGGGTCCTGAGAACTTCAAATTAAATCCCATTATCCAGGAAGGTCCTGAGAGTTTACGGTCAAACCTGTCTGGTGCTTGCCTTTCCTTATGGAGGGTTTCTCCGAAACAACGAAACTTTCTGCCCCTGTTTCAATCAAAGAAAAATCTTGTCAGTTTAAAATGTGGTGGTTAGTTTATGGCATTCTTGCTGAAGTTCTCTCCGCTGCCGTGGTTTGTTTTGACTGGCTTCCCCGAATTGGCCCTGAACCGCTTGACTTTCTAACTGACTTTCAACCCACATGACCTCAGATGACCCGAGTGTTCTATACCCGAACCATTGTTTTGTACCTCTGACCCCTTTATCTGAACCTATGCATCTCCCATGAAATTACTAAATCATTCCGCCGATGGAACTTTCGCTGGCACTCTATATCCCATTTTACATCATACTATCTTTGGTATGTTCTGGCCACACTGTGTTTTGCAATTTTCGAAGTTGGTAGTGAGCTTTGAAATCCTTTCTTATTTGCTTGACCAAGATTGACATTGAAACATCTTAGAGAAATGAAACCCAAAAGAACTGAAATGCAATGACCCTAAGAGTTAAGGATAAAGAAGATCCAAAACTGGATGACTTGCTAAAAAGGAAAAGGGAAAGAGACTTATCTGAGTGGAACAACTGGTACCAATGATCATGACATGCGTTTTGAATTAATCGGTCCAGTTTGTCCAACCAATCAACTTTCAGTTGCCATATTTCGTTTCCCCGAAATTTCCATGACCTGGTTTCTTCACCAAAACCTTGACCTTGTTCGGTCAGCGATGCCCTGAAGGGTTTTCACCAACAAGCCTCTCTCATTTGTTCCTCTCTCAACTCACTTTCACCTTACGGTGCCCCGTGAGGGTTTTCACCAGTAAGACTCTCTCATTTTTGATTTCTCTCAGCTCCCGTCGCCTTATGGTGCCCGTAAGGGTTTTCACCGATAAGACTCTCTCATTTTCAACATTTTTCTACTTGGACCAGAGTGTTGCCCCTGATATGAATTACCTCTCCTTTCTTAACTTGGCATTTCTCGAAGACTGATCGGAAGGTCTTTCTAAGAGGGGTATGAAAGGAAATAAATAAGGCTCAAGGGGATAACAAAGGATAAAGTGTTTAGATAGCAGAAAAAAATGCCTTCATCATTCCAATCTTCAAAACATGCCAAGTACAAATAAATACAATTTAAACAAAGAAATCATACATAATATCTTTTGACTGCATCTGAATTGATAGCCATTTCTACACACTTGCCTTCTATATCTGTTAAATACAGAGCACCATTGGACAACACTCTCGTTACGATGAATGGTCCCTGCCAATTTGGGGCGAACTTGTCTTTTGCCTCAGCCTGATGTGGAAGGATACATTTCAACGCTTTTTGACCCACTTCAAACTTCCGTGGACGCACCTTCTTGTTATATGCTCTTTCCATCCTCTGTTGATACAACTGACCATTACACACCACTGCCAATCTTTTCTTATCGATCAAACTCAATTGTTCCGGATGGGTTTTGACCCATTCATCATCGTCAATTATGGCCTCAGCGACAATCCGAAGGGACGAGATTTCAAGGTCCGCGAGTATTACTGCTTCAGTGACATACACCAGTGAATAAGGAGTCGCCCCTAATGAAGTACAAACAGTATTGTGATAACCCAGCAATGCAAAAGGCAACTTTTCATGCCACTGTCTAGAACCCTTCACCATTTTCCGAAGTATCTTCTTTATATTCTTGTTGGCTGCCTCGACTGCTCCATTCGCCTTGGGGCGATATAGGGTGGAATTACGATACGTAATCTTAAACTGTTGACATACCTCTTTCATTAAATAACTGTTGAGATTAGCACCATTATCTGTGATGATTACCTTCGGGATCCCGAACCGGCAAATGATATTTGAGTGCACAAAATCGACCACTGCTTTCTTGGTCACGGACTTGAAAGTTTTAGCTTCAACCCACTTGGTGAAATAATCAATGGTTACCAGAATGAACCTGTGCCCATTGGATATTGCTGGTTCAATTGGTCCAATGACATCCATGCCCCACGTAACAAAAGGCCATGGTACAGACATTGTGTGCAATTCAGATGGTGGAGAGTGAATCAAATCTCTGTGAACTTGGCATTGATGACACTTGCACACGAAGCTGATACAATCTCGCTCCATAGTGAGCGAATAATAACCTGCTCGGAGAATTTTCTTTGCTAGAACGTACCCACTCATATGCGGTCTAGAGACTCCAGAATGTACTTCGGTCATGATAGTTGTGGCATGTCTAGCATGTATGCATCTCAACAATCCAAGATCTGGAGTCCTTTTGTACAAAACCCCTCCGTTGAAGAAAAATTCGCTTGCCAACCGCCGAATTTTTCTCTTTTGATCACCTGTGGCTTGTACTGGATACACCCCCATCCTGATATATTCCTTGAGATCATGAAACCAAGGCTCACCATCAAGTTATTCTTCCACCACATTACAGTAAGCATGTTGATCATGTACCTGAATATGCAAAGGGTCCACATAAGCCTTATCTGGGTGATGTAACATTGATGCCAGAGTAGCCAAAGCATCGGCAACCTCATTATGGATCCTTGGAATATGCCTGAACTCTACTGATTAAAACTGCTGACAAAGATCATGCAAACATTGCCGGTACGGTATGAGTTTTAAATCCCGTGTTTCTCATTCCCCTTGGATCTGGTGCACCAGAAGGTCCGAGTCTCCCAAGACCAAGACTTCCTGGACACCCATGTCTGCAGCCAACCTCAAACCCAAAATACATGCCTCGTACTCAGCCATGTTGTTAGTGCAATAGAAACGAAGCTGAGCCATAACAGGGTAGTGATGCCCTGTTTTAGAAATAACATAGCCCCTATCCCGACGCCTTTCATGTTAGCAGCTCCATCAAAGAAATGTTTCCAACCTGGCTCTCCAACTGGTTCCAACTAATCAATGTGCATCACCTCTTCATCAGGGAAGTAAGTCTTCAACAGCTCATATTTTTCATCTACCGGATTCTCGGCCAAATGGTCGGCCAATGCCTGGGCTTTCATTGTTGTACGGGTCACATAGACGATGTCAAATTCTGTGAGCAAAATCTTCCACTTTGCGAGCCTTCCTGTGGGCATAGGCTTCTGAAAGATATACTTTAGTGGATCCAAATGAGAGATGAGGTAAGTAGTGTAAGATGACAAATAATGCTTCAACTTTTGTGCCACCCAAGTTAGGGCGCAACATGTCCTTTCCAGGTAAGTGTACTTAACCTCGTAAGATGTGAACTTCTTGCTGAGATAATAGATGGCCTGCTCCTTCCTGCCGGTGATGTCATGCTGACCTAGCACATAACCAAACGAATTGTCCAAAACCGTCAAATACAGAATCAAAGGTCTCTCTGGTTCTGGTGGGACCAACACAGGTGGGTTTGACAAGTACCCCTGTATCTTATCAAATGCTTCTTGACACTCGTTTGTCCACTTGACCATAGCATCCTTCTTCAACAGTTTGAAAATAGGCTCACAAGTTGTCGTAAGCTGAGTAATAAACCTACTGATGTAATTCAACCTCCCTAATAAACTCATCACCTTATTTTTGTTCCTTGGGGGTGGCAACTCTTGTATAACTTTGATCTTTTATGGGTCCAATTCAATACCTCAACGGTTGACTATGAATCCCAATAATTTTTCAGATGGCACACCAAATGCACATTTTGCAGGATTGAGCTTAAGATTGTACCTACGAAGCCTTTGGAAGAACTTTCTCAAATCTCTGACATGATCAGACTGCTTTCTAGACTTTATGATTACATCATCCACATAAACCTCGATCTCCTTGTGTATCATGTTGTGAAATATGGTTGTCATTTCCCTCATGTAAGTTGCCCCAGCATTTTTCAGACCGAAAGGCATGACCCTGCAGCAGTATGTTCCTCATGGCATGATGAATGCCGTCTTCTCTGCATCTTCCTCATCCATTAGGATCCGATGATAGCCCGCATAACAATCCACAAAAGACCCAATCTCATGTTTGGCGCAATTGTCAATCAGAATGTGAATATTTGGCAGTGGAAAGTTGTCCTTGGGACTCGCCTTGTTGAGATCATGGTAATCAACACACACCCTGGTCTTGCCATTCTTCTTCGGCACAGGTACTACATTGGCTAACCAAGTGGGATACCGAGTGACCCAAATGACTTTTGCATCGAACTACTTGGTGACCTCTTCTTTGATCTTCACACTCATATCAGTTTTAAATTTCCTCAGCTTCTGCTTGACAGGAGGGAATACCGGGTCAGTGGGCAATTTGTGCACCACCAAGTCAGTTCTTAGACCCGACATGTCATCATATGACCATGCAAAAATATCTTTGTACTCAAACAACGCTTTAATTATCTCCTCCCTGAGTTGAGGTTCAAGATGGACACTTATCTTAGTTTCTCTGATATTATCTGGGTCCCCTAAATTGATTACTTCTGTATCACTTAGGTTAGGCTTGAGTTTTTCTTCAAAATGGCTTAATTCTTTACTAATCTCTTCAAAGGCCTCATCCTCATCATATTCTGATTCATCATCACGCTCTATTTCTTGAATTACTATTTCAGAATTAGATTGGCTTTTAGGACTGGGCCGAAGATTCCTCATGCATGTCATGTTATTGAAACCAGCATAAAAAGAACTGTACAAGGAAGAAAATAAAACAAACATAAAACTGTCAGGAATGAAGAAAAAAGAAAATTGCATTTCATTGAAATTAAAAGATAACAAGGTTTATACATCCAAACGGATGGAACATAGAATCTGAATTACAACCTTGGAATAATCCAGATAAACTGAAAGAAAATCAAAGCAAACTACCAAAACTCCTTCCTGGTGGGGAGAGGAGTAGCTTCCCAATTGTTAATCTTTGCACTAGGCCCAATAAATTGCACATCCACCTTGCTAGAACCCTCTCCAGCTTCCACCATATTCACATCGTCGAATAACTTCTCGAACCTTTCAATAAACTCTTTATCAGGACCAACCACATAACTAGGAACTGTTGTTACTAGGCGTTTCTTGGTTCCAGGCCTGACAAATGAACTGGAGAGGCGTGGGATGGTCTTTGGAAGGACCCATGCCCTCTGTTTCAATTTCCTGGCTCTTTTCATTTCCGCAACTGTGGGATTGAACCCCAAACCAAATGTATCCAAGTTTTTGGGGAGAGACACCGGCTGTACGATACCTTGCAGAGATGCACCCAAACCCTTGCCCGGTACAAAACCATTTTTCAACCTTTCAACGGCTACCATGACTGATGCAGCAGCTACCCTAGGAGTTGGAACGCACTTCCCTTCTGGAGTTTTCTCTACCGATACCGTGTCAAAAACCTGATAAACCCATGGCCCCTTGTCATCTTCAAACTCTATGAACGGAACAAGGGCATCACTGAGAACACACAAATTATCTTCGCCATGCACAACAATCTCCTGTCTATCCTATTCAAACTTGATCATTGGATGCAGAGTAGACGGGACTGCTTTGGCAGCATGAATCCAGGGTCGACCTAATAGAAGATTGTAAGAAACAACCACATCGAGCACCTGTAACTCCATGGTAAATTCAACTGGCCCTATTATAAGCTCAAGCACTATGTCCCCGACTGAATCTTTCTCCCCACCGTCGAATCCCCGAACGCAGATAATGTTCTTGTGAATTCTTTCATCATCCACCTTCAACTTGTTCAGAGTGGAGAGAGGGCAAATGTTCTCACTAGAACCATTGTCGACCAGTACCCGAGTAACCACAGAATCTTCGCATTTCACTGTAAGATAGAGGGCTCTATTGTGCTCAGTACCCTCCACGGGTAACTCATCATCAGAAAAAGTGACTCTGTTTACGTCCAATATCTTGTTAGCTATCTTTTCCAAATGGTTTACTGAGATTTTGTCAGGAACGTAGGCCTCATTTAGGACTTCATCAAAGCCTGTCGGTGCTCGTCTGAATGGATTAATAATGACAATAGTGAAATCTGAGCCGACGTCTTCCTTAACTGCTCCACAATGGAATAGTCCTGCAGTTTCATCTTTCTCAATAATTCCTCTGCTTCTTCCTCGGTCACAGCTTTCTTCACTAGCACCGGGTTATCTTTGGAGATCTTAACTTTTCTAAACTCTTCGGGGGAAAAGCATCTCCCCGATCGAGTAAAACCATGGTCTCACAAACTTCTTCTTTAACCTCTTTCCCCTTGTAAGTCACTGTCACTCGTTCATAATTCCACTGGAACGCCTTGTTGTTGACTATCGGTAATTGAGTTACCGGCTTGATAATGACAGGATCTATACGGGCACCCTCCACAATTACAACAGGCTTGTTCGCCATTCCTGGCACAACCAATTTTGCTCTTTCTTGTTTTACTGCCATATCACTTGGGGTCCCCTTCTTGACTACTGCAAATGGTTCACTATTTGCCCCGCTCAACCTGATCACTGATTTCTCACTTGTTGGCTTTTCAACCAGCCTGACTTCACTGGACCGAATCATCATGACGGTCTGTGAAGGCTTCTTAGGCTCCCCTCCCTATGCACTATCTCGATCATATTTGTCTCATGATGGGCCGACAACGGATTCTGGTTGATATTGGGCGCCTCCGGAGCTTGGACCTCAATCCAATTAGTATCAATGATCTCTTGAATAGCTGTTTTCAATTCCCAGCATTTCTCTATGTCGTGCCTTGAGTACCAGAACAATATTCGCAACTCACGGAGTGATCAAGATTCCTCGGGGGAGGATTTGGCAGTTTTGGCTTGATCGGACTCAGCATACCCAATTGTCGCAACTTGTGGAACAAACTGGTATAGGATTCTCCCAATGGAGTGAAGGTTTTCTTCTTCTACAACCTCTCATTCTTAAATGATTGGTTAGGCCGGAAACCTAATCCATTAGGGTTTCGGTAGGCTCTTGGGGGTGGATAAGCATTTTGTGGAGCTGGCTATGTATTTTGTGGCACTGGCGCACGCCATTGTGCGTGGGTCGGAGGTTGGCTGTATGTTTGGGCATGGCGGATAGAAAAATGGGGGTCTGGTGGTGAGTAGTAGTGTTGGGGTGGAATATACGGGATATGGGCATAGGTTTGGTGGTGGGGACGAGGCTGATGGTAGTGGTGAGGTGAACCCCTAGGCCCGAACCAAGCTCTTGACTCAACTGTTGCGACATCCTTTTTCTTCTTCTTTCCAATTACTCCCCCAGTTCCACTTTGAATGGCCTGGGTGGTTGCTTTGATCGCCGAATAGCTCATGATTTTGTTTGTCTTGAGCCCTTCTTCTACCATACCGCCCATTTTTACCACTTTATTGAAGGACTTGCCTATAGCCGATACCAGATGTCCGTAATAAGTAGGCTCTAAAGCCTGCAGAAATAATCCACCATTTCACTTTCTTTCATTGGAGGGTCAACCCTCGCTGCTTGCTCTCTCCAACGAAAACCATACTCTCTGAAACTTTCATTGTGATTTTTCTCAAGTTTAGTCAAAGACAGACGATCCAGAATAATCTCGAGATTGTACTAGAAGTGACAAGCAAATGCCTGGGCTAGATCATCCCATGTGTACCATCTTCCATGATCCTGCCGAGTATACCATTCCAGCGCTGAACCACTCAGACTCTGACTGAAATACGCCATTATCAGCTCGTCTTTCCCACCATCTCCCCTCATTTTACTGCAAAAACCTCTCAAATTCTCCACTAGATCACCGTGCCCATCATACAAATCAAACTTGGGCATCTTAAACCCTACCGGTAATTGCACATCTAGAAATAGACATAGGTATTTGTAGGCCACACTTACTTGACCTCCCAACCCCCGCATGTCTCTGAATGACTATTCCAAGGCTTTTAACTTTCCTGAACATCTCCTCCTATTCTGGATTTTTAGATGGTTTTTCGGTTTTCACAGGGAGATCAAAACGAGGAGTGTAGGAATAGGGTTCTGGAGCCTTGAAAGTGGGCTCCGAGGGGTAATAATGGTTATCATGGGCTTGGAACAAAGGCTCGCTAGAGAATCTGTGGAGCGTAGCAGGTGGGGGTGCTACGAAGACAGGAGTGGCTGGTGGATGAGGGAATGGAACTGGTTTGGGTGGTGGAGCTGGTGGTGTTTGGGAAGTGGTACTCTGGTAGTGCTGGTAAATGGGAAAACTTGGGGACGAATCGGTAGCAGGAGTTCCTGATACTGAGTCAATGGCGGGATGAAGGCAGGGTTGGTAGGGTAAGCTGGCGGTGGTTGCCCTTTTGCCCATGACTGGTACATTTCGGCCATCTGCTGTTTCAGCTTATACATCTCTTCTTTCATCAAATTAACATCCAACTCTTCCACCTCTCTCGACGGATCGATGACACTCGCATCAAGTTCTTGGTTGGCCATGATCAATTTGTTTTTGGAATGGGTGTTGTATGGGTGAGTTTCTAGAATGCCACACAAACTAACCACCTGCCTGTTACTTGACGACAACAACAAACTGGTTAGCGATCAGGGTTTAACAGATAGGCAACCACACATTTGGTAAATGAATGCACCTAAGCAGTTAACCGTTTCTATTATGCATTTGATCGGTTGCTTGCGTCATCCTGACTTTTCCTTATTTCCATTTCCAACATCTCTTTTCTCTTTTTTTTCTTTTTTCACTCATGCCTTTCTCTGCTTGATTTCTCTTTGTTTTTATTCTCTCATTTCTCTATCTTGTTTTGCCATTGTTTCTTTCCCACAGTTTCTTATTTTCTCTCTCCTTTCTTTTCTTTTTTTTCCCTTTTGGTTATGGTCGAATCCTATGTAGATTGCCTACGTATCATGACTCCGCATGAATCAGACCAAGCGTAGTTCTGGAGGATAAATGTAAAAAATAAAATATTTTGGGATTTTCAAATTTTCATAAAAAGAAAATGCTTTGATTGCAACGACTCAAAAACTAACAGACTCCAAAAGACACTAACAGACTTTGATGAAAAGATGAAAATACAGACTCGAAAACAAACTAACAAACTCCAACAGAAAGATGAAAATACATACTTGAAAACGGACTAACAAACTTCAATGAAAATCACAAATACATCAACTCCTCAACTGCTCCTAGGGCCCACAGGACATCATTCGGTCTCGCCACGGGCCTACGCGCTAAACCCCCTTGGAGGTGGTAGAGATCTTCCATTATCTAGCAGACAAAGATCATCACGGTGGCAAAAAACATGGATCTAGTCATATCCTTATAGCTACTGCACTTCATCGCAATGTAGTCGGCGATCCTTCTGACTCTCTCTCTTATGACACCCTTTTCTTGCAACAAACACCCAATCTGCTGGGCCCTGGCTTCCAAAGTTTGTTCGGCTACATGATTCTGTTCTTGAAGTTGTTGCAAATCTCTTTCTAACTGTGCCACCACTACGTAACAGTGTTCCTTTTCTGCTTTAAAGTCTTTTGCCTGCTTGATCATCTTGTTCTCAAAGATGGTGACCCTTTTCTTCAACCCCACAACCTCATTGTCATATTTCTCTTTTAATTGCTTAACCAAGCGCTCTCGTTCTTCCGTATTTTTAGCCAGCTTTGTTCGAGCCCTTGCTAATTTGCCCTCTGCCTTGTTTAAATCGAAGCCATACTCATTTACCTTCTGCCTAAGGTTCTTTATAAGTTTTTCATCTTTTGCACTCTGGCGGGATTTTCAGCTGTTATTCTCATTTCTCGAATCTGGGCTCGAATGGCCTCGTTTTCTTTGGCTAGATTTTTCTTTTCACCCTCATCCGCCGTAGCTTGCAAACCATTCTCGAATTGGAGATCCCTAACTTGCATTTCTAGCTTTCCTATTGTGGCCCTGTACTCATTCTCCTTAGCCAACCAAGCCCACTGCGCTTGTGATGCCTCGACGAATTCTTGAAGATGGGGTCTTTTGGCCAGCCTTCTAGACTTAACTTCCCTTTTATACCAAGCAAGGTATCCGGGTAAAACTTCACCTTTGGATAGATCACACACACATGTATTTGCCGTCAAGTACTGACACTCGCTCCAGATTTGGCGAACTGCTGCTTCATGGAATTGACCATCAGGACCAATCTCGATTGCCTGAGCACTAAGATCTTCATCTTTTGGAACTATTTGACATCTCCCCAACTTTCTCAAAGCCCGGTATGGGGCATAAGGCTGGATACTTCTAAGACCCATCAGGAGGAAGTAAGGTCTGGTAGCTGGCATGTATACGATTTCATCTATAGGAAGCCACCCAAACGTCCATTCTATTTGGTCTGCGGTGATGGAACGGAGATGTGATATCCATTTTGTGACCCCTTCTGGCAGGCTAAACCTGTCGACCCTTGTATAAAAATTCCTCTATGCAGGTTTTCTCTGTCGACCCATAACTCATGAATTGAGGACGATGGCATAGATGTTCAATCATCCACATCTGCAGCAACAAGTTGCACCCCTAAAAAAAGTCTCATTCGGCTTTGTAGGCTGTGAGAGCGCGGAAGATTTCAGCTACTATCATGGGTGTGAGGGTGCTTTTGGCCTGAGTAAGCAAAGTGCTGACGACCCCAGCTATCCATATATCGATATTTCCATCTTTCCTAGGAAACAACAGAAGTCCCAAGAAGACCACCATAAAAGCAAAACACCTGTGTTCTTCCCATTTGAGGCGATTCCCTTTGCTACAAATTTTGTTTTCTAGATTGTTAAACCCCCATATATGACCGTATCTCTGGTATATAAACTGCGGAGTGGAAAAACCGACTACCAAATCTAGGTTGTGGACCCCCCTGCTTATCTTTAAGGAATCTAGGAATATGTGCACAGCGACGACTCTTGGAGCAACCAGATACTTGTGTCTTAGAGGAACCAGATACTTGTGTCTTAGAGGAACCTCGGCGTTCCCAATATATCCGGCTATTTCTTCCAAAGTTGGGGTGAGTTCAAAATTTGAGAAATGAAACACGTTGTGGGACGGGTCCCAGAATGTAACCAACGCCTTTATGATGTCTCCTCTAGGCCTAATCTTCATCAGCCCGATGAGACCTCCTAAGTATTGATTGACCATATCTTGCCCTGATTTACCAAGATCATCCCACCATATATGCAGCTCCAAAGGGATTTTGTTCATGACTGCTATTGGCAAATTTTGACTCGTGCTCATTCTGCACATTTATTAAAGTGATTAAGCAAAATCATGACTCATTTGACTCAAGAAAAGTTAAAAAAAAAAATTCAAATTATCGTTTCAAAAACCCAGTTTTGCAAATACGACCTTTCAGCACTTCCGGGGAGAAGATTTTAAGGTTGTGCTTGCTAACCGGCCAAAAATTCAAAAAAGAGACCAAAGGTGGTTGTTCTTGCTAAAACAGCCTTCCGACGTCCTTTTGGGGACATTCGGCTATTTTAGACAAAAATGACATCACCCCGCTTATTTAAAATAAAAGAATTTTTTTGCTTTTTTGGTCTATTTTGCAAAAGGGAAGTTGGACCCGATGGGGATTGCCTACATATCTCACATCTGGTGAGAATCAAACTGACATAGTTCGGGCAATTTTGACAAAACAAAAACCAACTCTTTTTTTCTTTTTTTTTTCAAAACAAAAAAAATTCAAAATTTCGGCAGAGTTTTAGTATATTTTGGGACATCGGTTTTTCAAAACAGGAAATTATCTCTCTCAGCTTTTTCATTGACTTTCCCTAAGTTTTTCCCCTACAAGCCGGTCAACATGCAAATCCGAAGCAAATGAATGCACAAGTAGCAAGTAAGATGCATCAGGATGGTCTTTTCATTTAGGGTACACCTGTCCTAGACAGACCCAACCCCTGTGTTGAGTCTCTAAAGTCAAATGCACATGATGCAAACAAACGTTCCTACTACGGATCCGGCATGAGGCTGAGTTATTCTAGGTTTAAAACCTGGGTATTTGTTCTAGACTTGTGTACCCGAGCGGACGACTCGAGCTGGGGGGGGCTGCGTACCAGTAACCAAAATATCATCCAGCTATGCAACTTGTCCGAACCTCGTTCTATTTGGGATATGACACTAATAGAAAGAAGTTACGACCAGCGTGCACTCCTCAGGAGAGAGAAGAGAGGGGTTTCATAGCAGTTTATATATATAGTTAAGATAATATCAAAGCGGTAAAAGCAACATTTAGCACATTAGGCCCAAACATGTAATAAAATCAGATAATAAATAAAGCCAAATATAACAATTCATCTAAGTTCGAATTCTGAACCCTGAACAAGAGATTCTGGGTTCTTATCTCCAGCAGTGTCGCTAGAGCTGTCACACCTCCTTTTTCCTACCACCCCCGGAAGGGAGTATAAGGGAGTTTTTCCAACTTTAAAGTGACAATCGAAATGGGATTATTTAATCAAATTCAAAGTCGCCACTTGGGATAATTATGGTGTCCCAAGTCACCGGTTTAGAATCCCGAATCGAGGAAAAGATTGACTCTGTATTATAGTCCGCGAACACAGAAATTCGGGTAAGGAATTATGTTAATCCGGGAGAAGGTGTTAGGCATTCCCGAGTTCCGTGTTTCTAGCACGGTCGCTCAACTGTTATATTTGGCTTATTTACTTGATTTTAACCCATGTTTTAGCCTATGGTGCAATTCTAACTTTATAACCGCTTTAATTATTTTTAAGAAAAATTCCAACATCGTTTAAAATATGTCTCGAACCACGTCACATAAATGCACCCGCGGCTCTCGACATATTTTATCTAACGTTGTTGAGATTTGGATTTGGATCACATAAATACGCACCCGAGTTTAGGAAGATAAATTATTCCAACTACACTTAAGTTTGCGAGGGCCATGGAAATTCAACTAAATGACATGCCTCGACTTGTAAGGATTAAAATATTAATTAAGCGAGGGCCATGCATTTTAAGTTTTTGTTTCGGCACGGGACACCTCAAATTTCCATACAGAATGTGTGCTAAGAACCAATAACGAGCGCCACCAAGCAGAACAAAGTCGAGGAACTTAGTCAATGAAACTTGATACATGAACTAAACCACTAAAATTTAAAATAGCTATAGCAAGAACTTACTTAACACTAAGCTGGCGCAAAAGAAGACCCATTAAACCTACTGAGAAATGAGTATAGTAAGCTTATTAAACCTTAATTTGACAAGAGTGAGCCATATGATGCTTTAAGCAATATTCGCAATTTAACAGAAAACATCAAGCCAAGGGGGACGGAGAAACAAAAGACCAATACCATGCTTATCGCCTAAATAGTATGATTGCTCAAATTGAGTTCAACATAATCAAGTGAATCCAGCTAACTGCCAGTATTAGATAGACGAGCTCACGTTAACACCCCAAAAAATTCGAAACTCCCACTAATACCCTTTAAACAAAGACCTTTTCCCTAGATTAAACTGAAATCGTTCCATGAAATAAGTTAATCACTGCTGAATACCAACAGGGATGCCCCCAAACTCTTACCTCTTTAAATTTGCCATGAAGTGAAGCACACACAAGTCGATATTATCCCCTTGTTGTTTATAAATGAAACTAAACATGTACAAAACTACAGTTTATAATTAGCACAAAGAGGACTTCCAGCAAAACTAATTACTGTTATGATGTTTGAACAAATCGATTTGAAGTCAGCCTTAGCACAACCATTGACTAGTTGTGTGCTGAATCCTCAAACAGAACACCACGGCAAACAGTGAAAGCCATTCTAGGTCGACTACGCATTTCCAGTACATCAGTCTACTGAACTATTAACTAACCCCCTGAACTTTACGACTCAAGCAAGGTGCAGTAGAATGAGCATACAAGGACTAGATGAACCATTAAGTCAATAACTCCATCACAGTTCGTACACAACAAACAGGGAGTAAGGTAAACATCAGGGAATACGAAAGTCTAGACTTAAAGTTCTCCTAATTTCAAATGTTAAACATAAGCAAGAATCAGGTCTAACCTTTATGTTTTAGTATCACAACAGAAGTAGGAAAATGATACGACTCGAGAATATACGGATATTCCTTCGACATGAGAGCAGTCCATGAACATAAAGGTCACTTGAGATCCTAGCTATAAGTTTGTAATGTCCAATATGGTATGATCCGAACACAACACCAAGAATAGAATACTAAATGACGACTTTGCTCTAGACCAACAAATCAGAATTATAGCACATTGTTAACATGAGCATGGACTATATTCCAACAGTTGAAACCTTGAACTTTCATGAATAATCACAAGACTTCCCTTTTGTTTTCTCAGAAGAAAAACAATCTGAACTTGGTTACATTTTCAGAAATTCATGGTCAGCTCAGTTTCACACAACTGTACCTCGAACTTCAATTTCAAGTCCAAACAATGCCAACAAACAGACTCGAACCAAGTTTTCAGCTACAATACATCAGAGGAAATTGACATAACTCAACTGACTTTACCAAAAATCTCAGCTAGTCACAAATAAATAAGAAACTAGATTCGAACTCAGTGATTCAATCCCACAAAAGCTCAAAATGACAACAACAAAGGAGCAAACTCAGAAATTCCATAGCAAACTCGTATCACGACATGAACAAAAAACTAACACCAGAACGATTTGTATTCAACCCACATTAATACTTTATTTGGTTATGGTTTTTACAATGCTTTGATAACACCCAAAAGTAAAACAACAGAAGGATTAAAGATGAACCTGAATCGGCAAACACTTTTGATTAACTTTAATTGAACGCTAATACAAGTGAATCCAACAATGGAGATCAAAACAAGCAGCAACAATATGAATCCCGGACAGAAATTTGGAACCAGCACCAGGGTTCAACACTCGACACAAATACCAGCTTAACTTCAATCGAGCCCCATTTTAGAACAAGGAATCATGAAAAAAATTCTGAGAAATCTTTTTTTTTTTTGTGATTTTTCTCAAAATGAAAGTAAAACTCAAAAATTGAAACTAAGACTATACCCCTTGCATTTTTGTTTGTTTTTCTCAAAATGCCAACGAAAATTCAAGAATAGAAAACTGAAGAAGAACTTTCAGAACCCTAGCCCCCATTTTTACAAAAAATCCCCCCTATAAGAAAAAGGTCTTACCTTATATAGACTTCCCCCAAAGATCTTGAAACTTCTCCTCCCCTTTTCCAGAAATCTTCCCCGCCAAGAAATCCTCTCCCAAACTTATTTTTATCCCTTTTCTGATGCAAAGGGGACAAATGGAGGGAATAGATCAACTTGAATCTGATCTAACGCTCCCCATTTTTCCTCATTTGAAGGGTGAAATCCGCAAAAAATCGAAAAGAGCATATGAGGGAGAGGGAATCTGTCAGAAACGGTTGTAATATGGTAGGAGGAGAGGGAGGAAACGCGAGGTACGAGATTGGTGTTCACTCGCCATAGATTTTGAGTGATTTAGGGTCTGATTTGGGTGAGGAGGTGAGTGAATAGTAGCTACGCCGATTTGGGTTTGGAGATTAAGCTTCTGGGTCTCTTTTGTTTGTTAAAGTTTTGGGAACGGGTCGGTTTTAAGGAAAACGGGCGGGTGTGGGTTGGGGCGTGGTTCCGGACTGAGTGAAGAAGCTGGGCTGGCAAATTTTTAAAGAAGAAGAAAGGTTTGGGCTCAGCAAATCTGAGGCCCAAATCGGCTCTAAGTCCAAATTTTCCCCTTTTCTTTTGCTTTCCTAATTATATCAAAATCCCTTTTTTTTAAAAATAAAATAAAATAAAACCTAAACTAAATCCTAACCCCAATTTATACTAAATTAAGTTAATTACTCTAAGTAATAATTACCACAATTAATTAAAAACCAAATTAAAAGTAAAACTACAAAATTCGAAACTCAAAACTAAAAACTAAAAAAAAATATGCTAAATGAGTTATTTTTGTGATTTTTCCATTTTTATGAAACAAACTATTTACCAATTAATCTAAAAATATAAATTAAATCTTAAATGCAAATGCAATATATTTTTTGTAGTTTCATGAATTAAACAAAATTAAACATGCACAGACAAATGCAAACAATTAACAAAAAATTCTACAAAAATCTACGAAATTGCAAATAATGGAAAAAATTATTTGTTTTGAATTTGTGTGAGTAAATCATATAGGACAAAAATCACGTGCTCACAATACTTACTAGTTGTTAGATTCGTACAGAGTATAAGTTCTATGCTATGTTATACGGACTCAAAATATTGCATCACCCATATCGGATCCTTAAAAAAATACTACTTTTGAAGGATCCGATACACATCCGACGATATTTTCGGAGAGTTCGAACAACATAGGTTCTATGATAGGGAGATTCAATATTATGAGTTTGAGTTTGAAATTTTATCACATTCCATTTTATTTATTAGTTTCGAAATTTATTATTGACATATACAGAGTTCGAGTCCAAATTACTAGATTCAGATAAACCCATAAGTTA
The DNA here is from genome assembly GCF_000393655.2 of Nicotiana sylvestris. Taxonomy (NCBI): domain Eukaryota; kingdom Viridiplantae; phylum Streptophyta; class Magnoliopsida; order Solanales; family Solanaceae; genus Nicotiana; species Nicotiana sylvestris. The sequence continues at coordinate 150,909,000 of NC_091068.1, forward strand.
TATACTTGATCCAAACTTGATTTGCGCACTAACTGCATTAAGAAATTTACGCAATCACTTATATGTTAGGAGTAATTACAAGTAAATTTTTATGATAAGCTTTAATTTATTAGTAATTTATAACCCAATAAAAACGGTAATCAACTAACTTGCAGTAGAAACTTACTCGAACCTGATGTTATGTGATGACCCGATAGAGTTTTAAACCTTTCTGTATTTCGAAGCCTACAATAGCTTCTTTAAGCCTTCATCAAATTGCGTGGGCAGTCCGGATATTTTTCCGGAAGGTTTTTATGTTAAAAATTGATAAAATATGAAATTTTACCTTTAAAATCTATTTTAGTTGACTTCGGTCAACATTTTGAGCAAACAGACCTAGATCAATGTTTTGACGGTCTCAATGGGTCCGTGTCGTAATTTGGGACCTGGGAGTATGCGCGAAATCGAATTCGAAGGTCCCTAGCTCGAGTTATCGCTTTTTGTCGAAAAATGAAAGTTTAAAGGTTTAATGACTTTAAAGAATTGACCAATGTTTGACTTTGTTGATACCAAGTCCATATTTTAGTTCCAGAACCTGGTATAGTCCAATATTATATTTATGGCTTGTCTGCCAAATTTGGTGAAAAACAGAGTTGGTTTGACGTGATTTGGACGTCCGGTTGTTAAAGTCAAAATTTTAATGCTTCATTGAAAATTTCATTTGATTTGGTGTCTTGATTCGTAGTTCTAGGTGTTATTGTGGTGTTTTGATCGTGCAAGCGAGTTCGTATAAGGTTTTTGGACTTGTGTGCATATTTGGTTTGGAGCCCCAGGGCTCGGGTGAGTTTCGGATAGCCTACGGAACTTAGTTCTTTGAAAAATCTGGTTTTTTCTTAACTTCATATGGTTTCTGGTGTTTTCTTCTTCGCGATCTCGAAGGGTAAACTGGGTGGGGGAGGATTTGTTCTATGTGAACACGAGGCCATGATCGCGAAGGCGGAGCAATGGGGGGTCTGCTCTTCGTGAACGCGACGGATCACACGTGAACTCGTAGAGTTACCTAGGTTGGGCTGGGATCAGTGGATTGTTCTACGCGAATGCGAGCCAAGGCTCGCAAACACGATGGTCAGGGGGAAGACCATCGCGAACGCCTGTGAACATTCGTGAACGCATAGGCTAATCGAGATGCTGCTTCACGATCGCATCAGGCTCTTCGCGAACGCGAAGAAGGCCTGCAGCCCAGTGATTTAAATATTTCAAAATCGGGATTTCTCCTATTTTTCATAACCCTTCCATTAGAGCTCGACCTATGGGCGATTTTAAAGAGAAAATTCAATATCAATTCATAGGTTTATATACTTTAACTCATTTTCTTCCATTTCTAACATCACCCATTAATTTTTAGCCCTAATTTTTGTTCTTCCATGGTAGAAAACTAGGGATTTAGAAAAGAATTGGGGTTTTTTTGCAAATTAGGGATTTAGACCTCAGTTTGAGGTCAGATTCCGAAACTAATTATATAATCGGGCTCGAGGGTGAATGGGTACATGGATTTTGGTCCGAATGTCGGGTTTTGACCAAGCGGGCCCGGGGTCGATTTTTGATAAAAGTGTGGAAATCCTAAATTTATGTATTATAATTGATTCTTTTAGAAATATTTGATATTATTGAGTCAATTGTGGTTAGATACGAGTGGTTTGGAGGCGGATTCTAGGGGAAAGGCCCTGATAGAGCTCTGAGTTGACTGCAGAGTGAGGTAAGTGTTGAGTTTAACCTCGATTTGAGGGAAGCCTCAATTTGGTCAAGGCTTCCTTTCTGATTCAGTTCCATATTCGTCAATCGTAGAGGTTCTTGTGCTTTGAGTTATTGATTTGATTGCACTCATTGAATATTTGATACTGATATGGTAGGATCGGGTTGTACTTTCACGGTCGTAAAACCAACTCGGTCATGATGGTGCCTATCGTGGAACTAGGTCAGTCAACACAATTCCCAAATCAAACTATTAATTTGTAAAAGACAGTTTTAAGCTATTAATTGACAATATCTCATAACATGGGTCTAAATAACCAGCGCAGAATAAATACATAAGCCCAACATCAGGGTGTCACAAGTCACGAGCAACTACAAAATCTGTCTAAGTACAAGAAAGGCTATCATACTCCGGAAATAAAATACTAACAACAGTCTGAGTAAGGTGAGAAGGAGAAGTGTAGGGCTGCGAATGCCAAGTAGCTACCTTGCCAACTTTGAAGACCCGTTGGAAGATCGATCAGCGCTCACTATCACGGCCCGTAACTCCTGGATCTGCATACAAGGTGTAAGGTGTAATATGAGTACGCTAAATCAGTAAGTAATAAAAGTAAATGAAAGCTGAGCAGTAAGAAAATAGATAATTCCACATTATAGCACTACAGCAAAACAGTATGTTTCCAAAACAGTGCATAATTTAATTATCTCATGAAAACTTAGTTCCAGTAAAACCTTTTTAAAACGTCTTTCAACATTTTACAAATCAATGATGAAACAGCGAGAAGTAATGAAAACATAAACGACCCCTCAGGCAAGACATGTATCATAAACAGCCCCCCGGGCATATCATCAGTCAGAACCAGCCCCTCGGGCAACAACATGAATCAAGATCAACCCATCGGGCAACATCACAACACTCACACTAGGTACCCGCGCTCACTGGAAGTGTACAGACTCCAGAGGGGCTCCTACAACCCAAGCGCTATAACAAGCCATCTTGTGGCATAATAAATCAGGCTCTCGGCCTCTCATATATCACAAATCAGTACAACATGTTGCGGTGCGCAGTTCAATCCCATGATATCCTCGCAATATAGGCCCTCGGCCTCACTCAGGAAGAAACCTCTCAAGCCACTCCGGCTACAGTAAAACAGGGTGCTCAGCCCAAAAATGTCATTTATAATATTAAAATAGAGTAATAAGACTGAGTTATGAAAATAGTAAACCACGGCATGACTGAGTACATATATTAAATCAAAACATTGAGGAATAGTAGTAAAAAAACCCTAAGACTCCAAACAACTTGGCACAAGGCCTAAATATGGCATTCAGCCTAAAACATAGTAATACTTTCCAAAACACAATGATATAAAATAGTTTTCAGTTAAATATACGACTTATTAGTCGTACGGGACGGACCAAGTCACAATCCCCAATGGTGCACGCCCCCACGCTCTTCATCTAGCGTGTGCGCCACCTCAAAGTAGTGAAACAATGTGAAATCTGGGGTTTCATACCCTCAGGACAACATTTACAATCATTACTTCTCTCAAACCGGTCCAAAATCTAACTCACGATGCCTTTGTCTATCTACTCGGCCTCCAAATGCTCTGAATCTAACCAAAATTAGTATATTATCATCAATATACGCTAAAGGAATGAATTCCATATGAAAATTATCAAATTAGACCAAAAATCCCGAATTTGGCTCAAACTCGGCCCCAGGGCCCACGTTTTGGAATCCTATGAAAATTGTAAAACTAGAAAGCTCATTCACTCACAAGTCTATCCATATCAAATTCACCAAAATCCGACATCAAATGGCCATCCAAATTCCCAAAATCAACTCTCCAAATTTTCTTCCATTTTCCCTAATTCTCACCCCAAATTCCCAAATTAAATGATAAAAATCAAGACATAATCATGAGATTTAACCAAATTTGGGTGAAGAACACTTATTCCGATCACTCCTCTGAAAATTCCCCCCAAAATCGTCTTCTCCCAAGCTCTCTAATGAATTTTGAAATTATGGACCAAAACCCTCGTTTTTGAACTTAAACATTCTGCACAGATGTTTTCTTCTTCGCGAACGCGGTAGCTCCCTCGCGTTCGTGAAGCACAAGCTGCCTCAGACCAAGATTCCCTCCTTTGCGAATGCGAGGGCCCACTCGCAAATGCGAAGACAAAATAGCTCGACCCTACACGAACATGGAACACCCCTCGAGAACGTGTAGGCTTAATTGCCTGAACTCCACATGACCGTTGACTCTACACGAACGCGATGCCTAGGTTGCGAACGCATAGCCTTAAACTCATGAACCTTCACGAATGAATGACCTACATCTCAAACGCGAAGAACAACTCGGCTTCCCCTTTCATTATCCTTTCGCGAACGCAAAGAAGGATTTCTTTGCGACAAAATACCAGAAAATCTGCCAACTTCCAAAACCAAGAATTGGTCCGTTAACCACCCGAAACACACTCGAGTCCCTCGAGACCTCAACCAATCATGCCAACACATCCCATAACATCATTCAAACTTGTTCCAACCTTCACAACACTCAAAACAACATCAAAACATAAAATCACCTTCGGATTCAAGCCTAAGGATTTCCAAACTTCTGAATTCCGCAAACGATGCAAAAACCTATCAAACCTCATCCAAATTACCTGAAATTTTGCACACACGTCAAAAATGACACAATGGACCTACTCCAATTTCCGAAATTCCAATACGACCTCGATATCAAGATTTTCACTGCCGACCAGAAAATGCCAAAATTTTAATTTCGCTAATTCAAGCCTAAATATACCGCGAACCTCCAAATTACATTCCGAACACGCTCCTAAGTGCAAAATCACCTAACGGAGCTATCCAAACAATCAGAATTCACATACGAGACCTTCAACATCCGATTGACTTTTCAGCTTAAGCTTACTCAAAAGAGACTAAGTGTCTCATTTCACTCCAAGGCCACTCCGAACACAGAACAACTAACACGATATGATAAAATATAGTTGAATAACACATAAAGAAGCAGAAATGGGGGAAGAAGGGCTATAACTCATGGAACGACCGATCGAGTCATTACATCCTCCCCCTCTTAAACAAATATTCGTCCTCGAACGAGTCAAGAAACATACCTGAAGCCTCAAACAGGTTTGGATATCTGCTCTGCATCTCCTGCTCGGTCTTCTAGGTAGCCTCCTCCATGGACCAACCTCTCCACTGCACTTTTACTGAAGCTCTATCCTTTGATCTCAACTTTTGGACCTACCACTCCAAAATAGCCACTAGCTCCACATCATAAGTCAAATCACCATCTAACTGAACTGTGCTGAAATCCAAAACATGATACAGATCACCAATATACTTCCAGAGCATAGAAACATGAAATATCAGATGCACACTCGACAAGCTAGGTGGTAAAGCAAGTTCATAAGCCACCTCCCCAATCCTCCGAAGCACCTCAAAAGGCCCAATAAACCGAGGACTCAATTTACCCTTCTTCCCGAATCTCATAATACCCTTCATGGGTGAAACCTTCAATAGAACCTTCTCCCCAACCATGTAGTACACATCACAAATTAACAAGGATAAATATAGGAGAGAAGATTAAGGAGGTCTAGAGTTAAGATTTTCCGAATTGTCGGAATCCTTCCCGCTGCGTCTTCTATAATTCCGCCTAGTATTCTCTACCGATCGTGAGTATTTCGGGTGTCAAAATTCTCTTCCGAGCAACTACCATAATTTACTAGATATATTATTCTAACTACGCTAGCTGGAACTAGTGCACCGCTCACTAAGATCACACCAAGGCTTCGTTATTCCTAATCCTACCTTTAAACCATCTGTATTGATCCCTCACACATGTTAGGAGTGATGTTGTTCAACAACTACATAAATTTGTACCCTTTTCCAAGCAATACACACTAAATAGGCACAGCCAATTGATGGTCATTCAATCAGCAACAACAAATACATAGTTGAACAAGTAGAGAAATCCAACGGCTCAATTATATAAAAACATAACAAGAATTCATCCTCTAATAGGTTCCATCAAAACCCTAGATAACAAATTGGCTATTCATAATCGTACACTAAACTACAATACTAGAATTCATAACCAATAATGAAAATAAAGGAAGAAAGATGGAAAACGTGAAGTTGAATCCTTCTCCTTCTTGCCTCCCAGTGTGTTCTAGCCTCCCAAAAGTCTTCTCTCCTTAAAAAGTAGTTTTAGGATGTATTTATATGACCTAGGTAGGGTGGATGGCCGTCTAAGGCAATCCAAAATCGAATAGGAGAGCTGGAGGGTGCGTCAACTTCATGCAGCACGCGAACTTGGACGCGGACTCAGCTTTTGCAATTTCCCAGTTCGCGGAGCGATCTGTGCCTTCGCTTCGCTTCGCTGTGTTGTGCCTTCATTTTTCTCCTTTTTTTCATCTCTTATTTTTGGGTCGAATTTTTATCTTTTGATCATTTATCATCCAAACTCGTTCCTACACCTAAGAAACACAGAATGAGTATATTTCACTTCAAAAACCATGTGAACTCTCGCAACTCACACAAAAATTAATATGCAAATATACTCAAAAATATTCACTTTTCATCACTTATCAACACCCCTCTCTTAAACTCTTGCTCGTCCTCGAGCAACTTAAAATGAAGCACAACGGCAAGAAATACATGTCAAAACATACTCAAGCATCACCCCAATGACAATTGTTTATATCAATGCTTAGATTCCGACATAAGTACTCTTCATACTCTTCTCATTTTTAGACCAATGTCAAGACTATTTAAAATATTCGTATGACTCTCTAACATCCTAGCTGCAAAAATTGACTCCACTACATTCCTCTTTATTACTCACTTCTTATGCAAACTAAAGATACGAGTACTTTACCAATCCGTTGTCACAACCCAAACCGATAGGCCGCAACGGGCACCCGGTACCTTACTCAACCTAGTACTAACAACGTATCTTTCTTATTACATCATCATAGGTAATGGGCCAGAAGGGGCGTTATGAGATAACTAGAGTAAACATGAGGGAATACCCGACATAGAACGACCCAACCTGATATAGAAACTCATATCTATGACATACGTGCCTATAAGGACAATGTGATCCATTATATACTTAACATATAGGCCGACAAGGCCATACAAGTATCTGTATATATGACATCTGTCTACAAGCCTCTAAGAGTACATACTTATCATAAAGGTCAGGACAAGGCCCCGCCATACCAAACAATACACGTCTAAATCTTACTGACCAAACAAGCAACTCCGAAGCAAATAGAGCGTACCAACATCTTCCGCTGAGTTGATAGCCTACTTGGAGGACTCTCGACCTGTCTATCGGGATCTGCAGGCATGAAACGCAGCATCCCCAGGCAAAAGGAACGTCAGTACAAATAATGTACCGAGTATGTAAGGAATGAAAATCAGTAAATAATAGACAATAGACATGAGAGAAACATGGAGTAAAAGACTCGACATGTATATCTGAATATCTCTTTGAATCATTTAATATTATAGTGTCATGCATATGCTTATAAATGTCATAGCATGCATGGGTATATGCATTCATAACATCATCAAGCCTCTAAGGGCATCCCATCATATCATCTCGGCCACTGTGGGCAAATCATCAACGTATACCAGCTTATGAGCTGGTGGTGCGTGTATAACGCCATAACTTTTTCCCATATCCCATATACATATATATATATACATATATACGCGTATATAACGTCATTTGGTCATGGGTCAATGTAAATAAATGCAATGCATGAGAAGTACGTCAATAAAATCTTTTGGAGTGTCATAAGACCATTATGCCTTTGATTAATATCATGAAGTAAACTTTATCAACTTACATATTTTCTGAGACCCATGAACAGGTGATAGAATAATAGGATATATGGGGAATCAAGAACATAAGCATCTCTAGTATTTCTATAAATAAAGTCATTTATGAAAGTTGTTAATTTGCTCATTTCGTTTGTATCGTATGGATCATGCCAAAAAAGAAAGAAGGGATAGACTTAACATACCTGAGCCGACTCTCTTGATAGTCCCTCTAACATACATTAATTGCGATAAAACACGTAACGACGGATCAAAGTGGGGAAGAATCCATATGATATTCTTGAGAAAGATTGCACCATACTCCCTAAAATTGCAAAATCGCATGCTATATTGTGTTATGAAGCTTTAAATGTGCTATGGAGCTCCATCCATCACTTAAAAACTTGGAGCTTCAAAATTATTTTTTGAGTTTCAAATGCATTCTGTAAAAATCTTGGTTGGTAGGCCCCACTTATAACTTTAATACTTAGCAAGACTTCTTATCCCCAAAGTGTGACACCAATGTAGCATACATATTACTCATAGATTACTTTCGTTTTCATGGTCCCACGTGGACAAGACAATTCTTACACTTACTCACTTAAATTAATAACTAACCAATTATCTCAAATTACTTAAAATTCTACTCACTTTTAACACACTTTATACACCTTACTATCATGGTCATGCGATACCTTGTATGGCACTAGTCCATAAATATGGGGTATTATAGTTTGGACCGTATTTTACCTCAAAATATCAAACTTTGTCGAAACTCATTTTTGTTCCACTCGATCACCCTTTCACCTTCACGAATTTACTTACCACTTGTTTGAAATAGCATAATACTTATAATTCCAAAATAATCTCATTCCCAAACTTACGTCGATTAACTTACAAAAATTCGGGATATAACATCTCATTTTCGAGTTTTTATCAATTTACTTATAGTGTACTTTCACATATGAAAATATGGGGTGTAACATTATTCCCCCATTTGGAAAATTCGTCCTCGAATGTTGACTGATGCACTTATCATTTTCATAACCTATGTCTTTCGAATGGTTTAGTACTCTCCTTGCCATCTAGGAAACTATTCTGTGAATGAATCCAAAGGCTAGGGCATTCCCCCCTTATAGGTATCTTTCTCTCACCATGACTTGTGTTCGAAATTCTTCCAATATCGTAACTGTTGCTATTTTCTGCGATGTAGCCTGTACGATTTTTTCCTTGTATGTGTGCCTATGCGACTCTTCTCTCCTTTTTCCTCCATCTTTTAGCTAATCTCTAGGCCTCACTTTGTAAATATATACAGAGCTTGATGAGATGTCGCTCTGGATATCTATAGGTATACTGAAGTTCTTCGCTCGGTACTTTGTTGAACTTACGAATATTGTTATATCTTATTTCATAGACCTGCTTATCTATCCGCATGATTTTACTGCCATAACTCTTACCTTGGTTTTATTATTATCAATATCTGTTATCCAATTCCAGGTTACTCTCTCGCTTCTTATCATAGATGTATAAATCCAAGTCATTCAATGCTTCCTTATTATTGTTCATCTAAAGGATGGAATCCTTATCTCCTTTCATACGTTGGAACTTTATCCATCCATTATCGATTCACCTTAACGTTGATCTATAATCTACCACTGATAACTTAGCCTTTTATGTAACACTGCCTCTACGGTTCACGTCTCATCGGGGAATATCTGAAATGATTAGACTGATCCACCTACGGTGATACCATGCTATCATAACCGTATCTCATAGCATCCCAATGTGATTCACCTTACTTTGGTATTTTAATCATGTCCAATTGATGAAATCCCTTTCTTTTCTTTTTCAGATCATTACTCAATCGAAGGCCCAAACAACATCCTTTATCTATTACAATTACACCCTCATTCTACTACCAAGGCAGCATTCCATCTCTTCTAAATGTTATTAGTCTTAGACTCCTTTGAGTTCATTCAGACTATAGTGAGCTTTGTATAACTTAAAGAAACCATTTGCTCTTCTTGTTTTCAAGAGCTTAATCCTGAGGACTTATCCATTTTCATCACCTTCTCACTCGCCCTTTCTTATCCTTACTCCTATCTTTTATAACCTTTGTCGCTTCACCATACAATAGCTTGCGACCTATACATATCTATTTATATTACTCGCAACCTTTCAACTTGCTTGCATCATAGATTTTCTTATGTCATTCTGGAACATCAAGCGAGTCACATCGTCTCTAACTCTTCTTTACTCTCTTAATCAGGCTTTTCGATACCTAGACCATAGGATGGAAAATATACTACTGACGATGCCACTATTATTCTTGGATACTAAATTCTTGCATTTCTAGCATTTTATCTGAAGTATGGACTATTCACAACCTTCTGCACTTGAGTATTTTGTATGTTGTTCATCTTTACCTTACTACCTTAAAATCTTGCACCGTATCTTCTATTTCTTTCAGGACCTCCCTTCCACATAGATATAATTCATGTCCATAACTTGAAGCTCTATTATAATACTTGCACCTCTGGTGCATATACAATCCGGTGGGAGCTTCGTACTGACTTCTTATGAGGCTGGTACTTTTCTAACTGGCATTATCGTAGGGCCATTGTAGAATATGGTTACTATATTATCTCTCTTGTACCTCTGATATTAAGAGTGATCCTTAATCACGATTTCTATAATTTTCTGGGTCTAATAATCAGACTCCTGATTTACTTGGTTGATGTAACTCTTTAGTTTTCTCTTCCTTCTAATCTGCCTTCATGTAGGCTTAAGCTATCTTCCGATTTGTGGCTCATGGTATTAGTTATTACTTTAGCACTTCATGGACGCTATGTAATATCCATGATACAATCTTCTAACAATTCAATCCTTTATCTATGACCTGGACTCGATTCTTTCTTTTAACTTATACCGGAGTCTTCTATGGCTGTATGATTATCAACATATATCCTGCATGGATAATAATCCGAAATTTTAAGTGAGTTCATAATGTAACTAACTCTGGATCATTGATTAAATAATTCATTTCATTCCTCCTCAGCTTTCTTTTAAATGTAAGCAATTACTTTTCCTGGTCTTTCTGCCCCCTTGTTGCGCGCATACTTATCTTGCCTTAGTGCCAACACACATTGGAATTTCATACAACTCATATGATCTTGAATATCACTTCTGATTTTTACTTCCCATTCATTAGCCACGGTAGGTGCCACTTTCTTATAGAGTGCATACAATGTTGTAGTGAGACTGTTTTTACATGACCATTTTTTTCTCATTCGAGTTACCATGTTTAGGTTGAAGCCTTCTTCCTTATTTCCTCAGTTAGTCTCTCATTGTAGTACTTAGGGAAGATCTTCTGACTCTTGTAAAGTTGCAAGCTTATTACATCACATACCCGATGGAATTCTTGATGTTCGTACTCACCTATAATTATCCTTAGTTCTTACCTCCACGCCCTTGTGCTTGTAAGGTTGCTTCTGAACTGATATTTTGACTGTATTCCTAGTGGTACTTTCTTTTATTTCCATAACATTCATACGATACCTTTAACTACCCCAATTTCTATCTGAATATTTTTCAAAGGTCCCGATGTCATATCTGCGAGACTGAATTCTCCATGTTGGGGTTTACAATGTTTATTTTGCATGATCTACTTATTTGTCTATAACCTCTTGTCTAGCCATGACTAGGCTCTTCCTGAATCAACTACTAACTACTCATTGGCCCATTCTCATATAAATATTCCGCGTAATCTTTCTTGGGTTATTTCCTTTGTCTTAACTTACCTCTCACACTAGCTCCTTATTTATCAATAACATTCCGGGAAGGAACCCTTACTTCCTTTCCTTGACGCCGTGCTTGCATAATATTATGGAATCATATCATATCCGTAGGATTTGAATAAGTGCAATTTCATTTCTTTTACGTTTTTATTTACCGTATTCTTCCTTTACCATTCCATGATTACTAGAACCACTTAATTCTGACTTCATGCCACATCACTCCATATTCTCTCCTTTAGGGAAGTACTAAGATTTAGAGCTACAACGATCTACCTATAGATGTTTTACCTCTTTATCTTTGTCGTCTTTTCACATTATTGATGATCCTTACTCGCCTTGCGGAAATCCTTCTACACCAAGGATAACAAAATTTCTTACTCACGAGGGTGACACTTAGTGTGACTGGCACATATAGTCTCTTAAGTTTAACTTTGCTCATATTGCTTTCTTTAGGGAAGCGTCTTCCTAAATGACCTTTAAAGGTTATTCTTCTGTCATCCATTGTATTATCGCCGGAACGTAATCTCTGAAATTCTCATGATGCTGACTATTATCAAATCACTTAGTCCCTAATTCATGTTTAGTTTATCTTGTTCAAGTCACGAACTTATTTCTCGAAATGAAGATATGACTGTATGGCCTATACTCTTTTGTTGTCTTAAGGCCTGTCACCTCTCGTTTCTTCCCTCACTTGACTACAGACTCTGTAATACTGTCATCTTTTTGATCTACCATTGTCATCCATGTATTATATCTTACTCATAATACTTTATTAACTTTTTTCTTAATCCGCGCTAACATTTATGTCTATCACTTTATTCTGAAAACTCGAACAAGACATTCTTTTGCTTTTAGCGCTCCTTGCTCCATCCATTTGCTCTTCGGGTTGCCTAACATTCTTTCCTTACTAGGGACGGGAGCCACACTAAGGTAATATTTATCCCTTCAAGACTTCTACTGCCTAACTTTGTAGAACTCATATCCAGCTGTACTATTTTAGCACCTTTGTAATATTCTTCGGAAACGTCAATTTACACAAACAAATCATTCACCATTTTGGGCTACTCTAACCCCAACCGAATCCTGATATACCGTCATGTCTTAAACCATATCTGCTAGCTCCAATAGAGCATAACTGAGATCGATTTAGCCTATTGTACATACCTCTGTTACTATCAAATGTAATTCAAAATGTTTATATCTCTTTTCCTGAATTGTAAGCAATGATCATCTTCACTAACTGGGTACCTTGTTTCCTTCTTCACCTTGCTTCTTTTACTTGTTGAAACTTGTATCTATCTTCTGAATCTCTCATTGATTTTCACCATATTGGTGGAAAGATATCCTTGCCTTAAAGCTCCTTATCAAGAAGCTTATACACACATGATCTAATGAAGACCTTATTACTCATTATAAGCATGATGCAAAAATCGAGTTCCTATGACTCAACTCTTCCACGGCTATATCTCTTACCAATCATCTTTATGGATGTAGGCATCGTCATATTATGAATAAGATAGAGTTTCAGAAATTGATGAGTTCTTACAACTAAGTTATACCATACGATCTAGAGTAAGAAGAAAGTGTGTGAGTCCTAAATGCCCTGTAGCCTCCTGCTTATAAGTGTGGTTGATGACACACCCATAAACAAGACTCTACTAGACACAGCTTGTAGAGTCCCTATGATAGAACTGCTCTGATACCATTTTTGTCACGACCCAAATCGATGGGCAGCGACGGGCACCTGGTACCTTACTCAACCTAGTACCAACAACGTATCTTTCTTATTACATCATCATAGGTAATGGTCAGAAGGGGCGTCATAAGATAACCAGAGTAAACATGAGGGAATACCCGACATAGAATGACCCAACCTGATATAGAAACTCATATATATGACATACGAGCCTATAAGACCAATGTATTCCATTATATACTTAACATATATGCCGACAAGGCCATACAAGTATCTGTATACATGATATATATCTAAAAGCCTCTAAGAGTACGTACTTATCATAAATGTCGGGACAGGTCCCTGCCATACCAAACAATACACGTCTAAATCATACTGACTAAACAAGCAACTCTGGAGCAAATGGAGCGCACCAACATCTTCCGCTGAGCTGATAGCCTACTTGGAAGATTCTCGACCTGTCTATCGGGACATGCAGGCATAAAATGCAACATCCCAAGGCAAAAGGGACGTCAGTACAAATAATGTACCGAGTATGTTAGGAATAAAATCAATAAATAATAAACGATAGACATGAGAGAAACATGGAGTAAAAGACTCAACATGTATATTTCAATATATCTGAATCATTTAATATTATATGTCATGCATATGTATATATATGTCATACCATGCATGGGTATATGCGTCCATAACATCATCAAGCCTCTGAGTTCATCCCATCATATCATCTCAGCCACTATGGGCAAATCATCAACGTATACCAGCTGATCAGGTGGTGGTGCGTATATAGCGCCATAACCTTTTCCCATATCCCATATACATATATACACGTATATAACGTCATCTGGTTATGGATCAATGTAAATGAATAATGCATGAGAAGTACGTCAATAAAATCTTTTGGAGTGTCATAAGACCATTATACCTTCGATTAATATCATGAAGTAAAATTTATCAACTTACGTATTTTCTGAGACCCATGAACAGATTATAGAATAATAGGATACATGGAGAATCAAGAACATAAGCAACTCTAGTATTTCTATGAATAGAGTCATTTACAGAAGTTGTACATTTGTTCGTTTCATTTGTATCGTATGGAACATGCCAAAAATAAAGAATGGATAGCCTTAACATACCTGAGTCGATTCTCTTGATAATCCATCTAACATACATCAATTGCGATAAAATACGTAACGGTGGCTCGAAGTAGGGAAGAATCCATTTGATATTCTTGAGAAAGATTGCACCGTACTCCCTAATTGCAAAATCTCACACTATAGTGTGTTATGAAGCTTCAAATGAGCTATGGAGCTCCATCCGTCACTTAACAAGCTCAAATCCAAAGACTTGGAGTTTCAAAATGATTTCTTTGAGTTTCAAGTGCATTCTTTAAAAGTCTAGGTTGGTAGGCCCCACTTATAACTTTAATGCTTATCAAGACTCTTATCCCCGAAGTGTGACACCAACGTAGCATACACATTAGTCTTAGATTACTTTAGTTGTCATGGTCTCACACGGATAAGACAATTCTTACACTTACCTACTTAAATTAACAATTAACCAATTATCTCAAATTACTTAAAATACTACTCACTTTTAACACACTTTATGCACCTTACTATTATGGCCATGCGGTACCTTGTATGGCAATAGTCCATAAATACGGGGTATTATAGCTTGGACCATATTTTGCCTCAAAATGTCAAACTTTTACGAAACTCATTTTCTTCCACTCGATCACCCTTTCACCTTCACGAATTTACTTATCACTTTTTTGAAATAGCATAATACTTATAATCCCAAAATAATTTCATTTCCAAACTTACGTTGATTAACTTACGACGAAACCTTTACGTACAAAATTGCGGGATATAACATCTCATTTTCAAGCTTTTATCAATTTACTTATTGCGTACTTTCACGTACGAAAATATGGGGTGTAATATCTTTTGTAAATCATATGCCTTCACTAACAAAACAAAGAGAGTAACCAGTCCACACACTCAAATATGAATTCATGTATAATTTAAGGACTCACAGACTGAAAGAATTCACTCACTCTCGCAAAGAAACTCATGTGCCCCCAAAGCTCGTACCATAAGATTGCCCATAATGTAAGTATCTACTAATTTAAGCTCACAAAGTCTAGGATCAACTAGATCTTCATGAGTTGTAATGTAGGCTAAGGGACGGGTAGGATAGATATGGATAATAGTGACTAACCCTCCTAAGCACTTTTAATACAATACACTTTAACTTTTAAGCACACCCTTTTCATGATCACTCAACATATCGCTACGACACCGTAAATAATGTAGCCTATTGAATTTTAGCACATCTACATAAGCACTAGCACATATCAAAGTGAATTGGAGGGATTTTTTTTGGTTTTTTTTTTGTTCAAAACCTTTTCAACATCCTCCATAAATTGGTATTTCCAGCTAGTAGCTCTCTCTATTCACACATGCACCTTTTGGCCTTTCTATGGTTCCGCTCAAAAACTACCCAATCACTTTTTTTCACTTCTAGCTACTTAAGTGCTTTCGGAGGTAAAGGTACAACATGATTTAATTAACAAAAAGGGATTCGTCTAGTAATGTGGGTACCAAAGAAAAGGTTTACAAGCTCAAATGGGCTAACAATGGATAATTTTTATCATTGGTAGGCAAATAGGCTGAAGGATCAATCAAAGAAATGTCTATATCATTTCCTAAACTCACAAGACTTAAACATTTCACTTTGACTCACACACGGGGCAAGTTCTAGACTAACGAGGGAAGGCACAAAGTATAACCAAAATCTCACCTCACACAATGGACATGACTTACTCAAGACAGCTCAAACCCCACTCTCAAGTTAAAGAAACTAACACAGTCATCATATAATCCAAATATTAGGAAGTAACAACATGAGTCAATAGACGAGCCCAAGCGTCAAAACAAACACATATACTCTCAAGGCATATAGTCACAAGAATAAAGAAGAAAGTACTCAGTGCAGATGCTCCAGCTCTAAGCCCCAACATAAAACATATCAAAAAGCATAGATACTCAAATTCTTCCCATTCCATTATCAGTTGGAAAAAATTTATTTTTCTTTAGACTTTAAACCCTCAAGAAAATTGTCTAGGAAGTCCGTCGTTGGAAAAAGTCTAAAAAATTTTGAAAATTCTACTTAAACAAACTACTATCCGGTTCAAAGAGTCATCCCTTGGAAAAGAACCGTGGTCATAAGAAAAACCAAGAGGGATTATTTCTACCTAATTTTTTTTCAACAAATATAAAATAATACAACTAAACTAGCATAGGAATCCACCCAAACAGTCTCTTCACCCCACACTTAAAATTGTGTATTATCCCCAATGCACACCCATAAATACAAGAGGGTAAGAAAAACTCCCTGGTATATAGGCCAAAGCAAGCAGCTCATAGGGTACTCAGACTTCTCCCACACTTGATTTTTTGTGTGGGCATCCCACACTTTTCTAACCATCTCTCCTGCTTTTGCTTTCTTCCAATGGCCTTGCTTCTCATGCTTCTAGAGAAATCAAAAACAATACTACAAGAATAATTCAATAATAAAAAAAATTTAAAAATTAAAAATAAAAATAAAGAAAGCAGTAAATATGGGTTGCCTCTCAACAAGTGCTTGATTTAACGTCGCAGCACGACGCGAATCACTTTTTATCTCCACCTCGAGCTTATGAATTGAACCCCAAGTTTTTCTTCAAGTATATGATTATGCTCCCAGTGCAGTACAAATTCTTGCGACCCAAAAAGTAAATAAATTCTCATGCACTTTTTGGATCTAGACCGAGGAGTGTCACCTTGCCTAGACGTCCTTGAAACCTTCAAAATATAAGGCTCATCTACCTCTTCCGTTGACTCCTTTGTATGCTCGTAAGGATCCATTTTAATTTCACCATTAGAACACAAGGTAGAGAACTGTTTGGAATGAGGTCCAACACGCTCAAATGCATGAACTTCAAGATTTTCGATATCCTCAACACCAATCATACTAGAGTAAACTAAATATGTATCCTCAATGTCCTTGGTTGACTCCATTATCTCTTATATATTCTCGGCATCCTCAAATTCTAGTTTGATAGATTGTTGGTGTTCTACTATGGACCCTTCTATTGGCATCTCAATTTCTGTCTCTAATGCATATTGCTCCTAGTTGCTATTCAAAATATTATCTTGCTGAGCATGTAAAGCTTCAACCAATTGCCTCACTTGTGCCTCCAGGTTAAGAATAGATGCCTCTTGCCTTTGGATAGTATCTCATTCTCTTTGGTTAGTATCCCCTAGCCTTTGTATTTGCAGTTGTTTCTCTTTACTTCATTCCATAAGGTAATTTAACATATCTTTGATCTCCTTCAGGTCAGCTTCCCTGAGTTCTTTGTTCCTATTAACTTCACAAGAAAAAGTAGAACTATCATAATAAGGGTTTGGGAGATGATAAGAAATATATGCACAACCATGAAAGTGACCATCTTAACCACCACACATATCACACACATTCTACACATAAGATTGAGTTAGTGCACATAACTCGCTCTCGAAAATATTTTGATAATTTTGCCATGGGTGGTTTCCTCCACAATATGCATAAGGACGATCAAAAGTAAAATTATCAACATCAAAACTCTAATAATTCCATAATGCAATATTTCTCAAATAAAAAAATAAAACTAAAATTAAAAAAATAAAATAAAAGTTCAAACTTTAAACCTAACAATATGTACACCTACAACTACACCTTTAGTTCCCCGGCAACGGCGCCAAAATTTGATCACGCCCAACTCTAGCCCTAAAGAGGATAAGCGGTCGCTGCAAATATAATCTGGTCTAAAAGTCTGGAGTTGAATCCCATAGAGAACTAAGGTTTAGTTACAGTTGTTCAATATCGCTAAGAGATACAAGTCCAAACAATTTTCTAATTATAAAGATTATAATGTTTATTTTTATCAAATTGACTAACAAATACTAGAAAGTAATAAAACTATCAATTAACAAGGATAAGGATCGGAGAAAAGATTAAGGAGGTCTAGAGTTATGATTTTTCTAATTGTCAAAATCCCTCCCGCTACATGCGTCTTCTATAATTTCTCCTAAGTATTCTCTACCGATCGTGAGTATTTTGGGTGTCGTAATTTTCTTTTGAGCAACTACCACAATTTACTAGACATATTCTTCCGAACTACGCTAGTTGGCACTTGCACCGCTCACTAAGATCGCACCAAGGCTTTGTTATTCCTAATTCTACCCTTAAACCCTCCGTATTGATCCCTCACATACGTTAGGAGTGATGTTGTTCAACGACTACCTAAATATGTACCCTTTTCCAAGCAATACACACTAAATAGGCACAGTCAATTGATGGTCATTCAATCAACAGCAACAAACACCTAGTTGAACAAGTAGAGAAATCCAATGGCTCAATTATATAAAAACATAACAAGAATTCATCCTCTAAAAGGTTCCATCAAAACCCTAGATAATAAATTAGCTATTCATAATAGTATGCAAAACTACCATATTAGAATTCATAACCAATAATGAAAATAGAGGAAGAAAGAGGGAAAAACATGAAGTTGAATCCTTCTCCTTCTTGCCTCCCAGCGTGTTCTTGCCTCCCTAAAGTCTTCTCTCCTTCCAAAGTAATTTTAGGATGTATTTATATGACCTAGGTAGGGTGGAGATCCGTCCAAGGCAATCCAAAATTGGATAGGAGAGCTGGAGGGTGTGTCAACTTCATGCAGCACGCGGACTCAGCTTTTGCAATTTCCCAGTTCGCGAAGCGATCCGTGCCTTCACTTCGCTTCGCTATTTTGTGACTTCATTGTTCTCCTTTTCGCGTCCGTTTTCGTGCCACGCACGAAATTGGACGAGCTCCCAATTCTTTCCATCTCTTCTTTTTGTGTCGAATTGTCATCTTTCGTTCATTTATCATTCAAACTCGTTCCTACACATAAGAAACACATAATGAGTATATTTCACTTCAAAAACCATGTAAACTCTCGCGACTCACACAAGAATTAATATACAAATATACTCAAAAATATGCACTTTTATCATTATCAATACTTATGGCTGATTTTTTATTACATGTTAAATATATGAAAATATAGATATTTTATACTCATTGAGTGCATAAAAAGTGACTTTTTATTTTTCAAGTCTCGTGATTATTTCGATGAGAATTCTTTAATTCATGAGTAGGGAGAGATTTATGTCTCTAAGTGTTGGATTTAAAGCTGGTGTTAAAGAGTATAAATTAACTTATAAGAGTATAAATTAACTTATTATACTCCTGAGTACCAAACCAAGGATATTGATATATTGACAGCATTCTGAGTAACTCCTCAGCCTAGAGTTCCATTTCCACCTTAAGAAACAAGGGCCGTGGTAACTGCCGAATTTTTTACTGGTACATGGACAGCTGTATGGACCAATGGACTTACCATCCTTGAAAGGACGATGGACATATTAAAGGTAATAATAGATTAAAGAAACATATCCATATGGTGTATGCGTCTCGTGTCACATGTTTGTTCTATGAAATGTCCTTTGGGTTCAGAAGGACAGCAGACAGTCATCTTAAATGCTTTAAGAACATGAACTATGTCTAAGGTAATTAAGGTCTAACACAGTCAAGCTTTACTATTGGTTTCATCTTGTTCTTACTGCTTGAGACCAAAGTACAAACTTATTACATTGAGGAAGAATTTAATGTTGTGTCTCCTATTAAGCAAAATTTTATTTAGTGAATTGAAGGTGCAATAATATCTAATAAATATTTATACATTTATACAATCAAATCACCACTAGTAACTCATAGAAAGAGAAAGAATAATTATCAAAATAGATAATTATACATACTAAGTATGAATTTTACACTACCCCGGTGCATATAATTAAATTGGATTATTATTTGTCACACCTTCAATTCCGTTTTTCCTTTTCTTATTTTCTGATAAGTTAATTCTTCTAAATTAAAGAACGAGAAAGTTAGGTGAAACTGATGAAGTTATCTGTCATGTAATACTTAAAGGGTTGAATATTTAGGTGTCAAATGAATAAGGTATGAACTATGAAATATCAATTCTTTCTGAGAAGTTTAATTGTGTTTGTAGAGACACTGGGCCATAGGGTCCCCTTACCATGAACTTCAATACCACATTCCAAAGGGCATCTAAGTTGGACAAAAAAAATATTAATCATTATTATAACCAAGTCCAGGAGGCAGTGGCGGAGCCACGTATACTCAAGATGTATCAATTGATACTATTGTAAAAGATTATTTCTAATATATATATATATATTGAATTTTTTATGAGTTTATTTCTTTATATTTTATCTTTTTTAGTAAAAATAATGAGGAGGAAATGGAAAAAGAAGGAGATAATTAACCTGAGCGAAGAGAGGTGAAAATGAAGGGATCAAGCAAAGTGGAATACAATGAGATTCAAATCTACCTCCATTTTTCTGCTCCATCAACATATTCATTCATATTCTCGATTGAATTATTTCTTGAAAGAATAATTGGATATAAGCAACAATAATTGTATTATCATCAATTTTTCCTCCTCTAGGATTATGTCAATATATATATATATATGTTAAAAACGGTTATATATTTTGCTAAGATCAAAAGTCCGATGGATACATTGAGCAATTCAGTCATGTGCTCCCGCTACCTTCAAATCCTACGTTCGCCTTTGTTCAACTGCTCTTGCAAAAGGTGTATCTGCAAATCTATCAAATAAGTTGTACAATGCAATCCTAGTTGATTGCCAACTCCTTTGGCTTCTACTTCTCATCAATTCCTCTTTGAACTAGTTCCTCAATCTCACTTTCATTCATATTATCAAGTAGCCCATCAGTTCCAACGATTAAAATATCATCTTTTTTCGACGTCTATTTCCAGCTCTTGAGCAACACTAGCTAGGATTATCTTTACAATTTCCCAATTGATACGGACAGTTAAATCTCCGTTGCCGTATTGGCGATTGGTATATAACTCTTCCGTTTCTAATTACAAAAAAATCCACTGTCACAAACGTTATATGCAAATAGGGTGCTTAATTTTTTTCTTGTATATATAAATTATTGAATCCGCTTGATAATTAAGGGTGTATTTGGTATGAAAGAAAATGGTTTCCATGGAAAATGTTTTCATGAAAAATGAGTGGTTTTATCACTTATTTCCCCTTGTTTGGTTGGTGAGTGTAAAACTTTTTCCGAAAAATATTTGCTAGTATTTGATTAGAGTTAGGGAGCAAAAAATATTCTTTTAGGAAACATTGGGTGGGGTGGGTAGGCGGGGGTGGGGTGTGGGTGGGGTTGGATGGGTGTGGGGGTATGGGGGTGGGTTGGTGGAGATGGGGAATAGGGTACGGAAGGTTGAGAAGGAGTTTTGAAAAATATTTTCCCTTCTCTTGATTTTCCACCAATTAGTGGAAAATGAATTCATGAGGAAAATATTTTTCAAAACATTTAAACCAACCAAATATGGGAAAATTTAAAAATATTTTTTGGAAAATATTTTCCTTTCATACCAAACACACCCTAAGTATATTCACTCTCTTAGAGTTTAATTAGAATGTCTTAGCTAGAATTCTTAACTTCGCCATTGTATATACGACTTCTAGGTTGTTATAGAACAAAACTATAACATTATTAAACGTCATTCTGAGTTCTGAAGAAAATATTTTCGGTTCCCAAAAATCTAAACGGCTAGAAGTAAGTAAATGCTCCTGCATTAGGACCGTGAAAAGAAGTAAATATGCTAAATTTGGTAGTGATATGGTTAACTTAACCTTTTCATTTGTTGTGCTCCGTTCCTCTGAATTGTGACGACCCAACTGGTCGTTTTGAGCATTTGTATTTTGCTCCGTAGTTTGAGGGCACAAGTATCTCCGTATGATGTATTATGACTTGCGTGAATCGTCGGTTTTGGTTTTCAAGTTATTCAGAATCGATTTGGAAGAATGAACTTCAATATTTAAGCTCTAAGTTGGAAGAGTTGACCAACTTTGACTTTTTAGTATTTGACCTCGGATTGGAGTTTTGACAGTTCTTTTAGGTCCTGATGGATTTTGGATTCGGGTGTATGCCCGAATTTGCATTTGGATATTTCTAGAAGGATTCAGCATTAATTGGCGAAAGTTGAAAGTTTGGAAAGTTCATAAGTTTGACCGAAAGTTGACTTTGAGTATATCGGATTTGGAAAGTTCATAAGTTTGACCGGAAGTTGACTTGAGTATATCGGATTCGAATTATAGTTTCGGGAATTGAAATAGTTTCGTTATTTTATTTGGGAATTGTGCGCAAAATTTGAGTTCATTCCAGGTTGATCTGATTTGTTTCGGAGCGAGTTTGTGAAATTTAAAAGTTCAAAATTTATTGATTTTGACTTGAGGTGTGATTCGTCGTTTCGATGTTGTCATACATGATTTGAAGCCTTGAATAGGTTCGTTTCGTCATATGGAACTTGTCTGCAAGATTTGGCGTCATTTGGAGTTGATTTGATATGGTTCGGACACTTGGTTGCGATTCTTGAAGTTCTTGAAGTTTATTTTGATCTTCATGCATTTTGGTGACTGGTTCGCACTTTTAGAATGATGTTTTGATCGTGCGAGTGAGTTCGTGTCGTATTTTTGGACTTGTGTGCATGTTTGGTTTGGAGCCCCGATGTCACGACCCCAAAACAAATCCGGTCGTGATGGTGCCTATCATGGAACTAGGCCATCTGACACAAACCCAAAACCAATCAGTATTTCTCATTCTTGGGATAAAATCAATCTTTTTAGCAATAAACCTTTATGTAGTGTTTCAAACAAAACAACAATACGGAAAGAAAGCCCGACATCGGGGTGTCACTAGCCATGAGCATCTACTACAACTGTCTGACAACATCAAGACTAATAAGGCCGGGAAAAATCGCAAGAATACACTAAGGGAGAATAAGGAGGGAGAAAAGCAGGGCTGCGATCGCCAGGCAGCTATCCGATGAACCTGCCACCGAGCTTCGAAATACCTGGATCTGCACACAAGGTGCAGGGAGTAATGTCAGTACGCCAACTCAATAAGTAATAAAAGTAAATAAAGACTGAGTAGTAAGAAATCACATAATCCACGTCATAGCACCACAGCGGGTATAGTATGTTTCCAAAACAGGATACAAATCAAGTCATCTCGTTAAACTCTAATTCAGTAAAATCCTTTGAAAAATAACTTTCTAACAGTTTCAATAGAGGTTCAATGTAGTTTATAGTGAAAGTGATGAAAATCGTAATCGGCCCCTCGGGCAAAACATAGTTCGTATACAACCCCTCGGGCAAACATAAATCATAAACAGCCCTTCGGGCAAACCTCTCGGTCAATCATATACATCATATAACATGAAAATCTCAGTGGAAATAACAAAACCAAATTAGTAATTTAATTCCAAACATCTCGTGAAAATTCCAGTTTCAATGAAAGTTGTTCAAAATATTTGATTAACATTTTCAATAGAGACTTAGTACAAAGATGAATGAAAACAGTAATTTCATAAAACAGGCCCCTCAGGCAAAGCATCACTCGTATACGTATATATATATAGCCCCTCGGACAAGTCTCTCAGTCACTCATGACTCAACTCTCATCAATCAGCGCTCACGCTCAATAGGTACCGTATAATAACCACTACGGCGCGCAGCCCGATCCATATATATAGTCGATTGCTCTCACTGGGCGTGTGTAGACTCCGGAGGGGCTCCTACAGTCCAAGCGCTATATTGTTGCGGCGTGCAGCCCGATCGAACATATCGTTGCGGCGTGCAGCCCGATTCATATATCGCTGCAGCGTGCAGCCCGATCTATAAATATATAATCCTCACAACCAGGCCCTCCGCCTCTCTCAACCATCAACCTCACAAGCCACTCGGACTATCAGTAAAATAAGGCGTTCAACCCAAAATATCATTTATAGTATCAAAACTAGGTAAATAAGGTTGAGTTATGAAATTAGTAAAACAAAGCATGACTGAGTACAAATATTAAGTTAAACAGTGAGGAAAAGTAGTAAAAAGTCCCGTAAGGGTCCAAAACAGTTGGCTCGAGGCCCAAGTATGGTTTTCCGCCCAAAACATAGCAATACTTTCCAAAAAAACAATGATATCAAACAATTTCCAATCAAATACGCCACTTAACTGCCCTACAGGACGAACCAAGTCACAATCTCCAACGGTGCATGACCCCACGCTCGTTATCTAGTGTGTGTGTTACCTCAAAGTAGCACAACGATGTGAAATCCTGGGTTTTATACCCTCAGGACGATAATTACAATCATTACTTACCTCAAACCAGATGAAATCCTACTCTGCGACGCCCTTGCCTCTCGACTCGGCCTCAACTCGCCTCGAATCTATCCAAAATCATAACATAAATATACACTAAGGGAACAAAGCCCACGCGAAAATAATCAAATTACATCAAAAATTCCCAAATTGAAAAAACCTGACCCCTGGTCCCATTTCTCGGAATCCGATAAAAATCACATCAATAGAATCCTTATCCTCCCACGAGTTCATACATACCAAGAACATCAAAATCGGACCTCAAATGGCCCCTCAAATCCCCAATTTACACTCTCCAATTTCAAGCCCAAATTCCCCAAATTTCTAGTCCAGCTTCTCATTAGATGATGAATAGGATCATAGATTCATGAAACTTAAACCATTAAAAGTTAGAATCACTTACCCCAACGTTGCTCCTTCAAATCCCTTGAAAAATTGCCTTTCTCCCGAGTTCCTTAAGCCCAAAATCGAAAAATGAAGAACAAACCTCGAACTGGGGTTTTTCTATCCAGCAAAACTGCACTTGCAGTCAAATACGCGATTCTGCGACACCGCACCTGTGGAATTTCCATCGCAGGTGCGGAACCCACTAAATGTACCAATTTCTGCATCTGTGGTCAACCCTATCGCACCTGCGACTCAACTTTCGCTTCTGCGTAAAAGAGCCAACTCCACAGTGTCCACATCTGCAACTCCGAACTCGCACAAGCGACCTCGCACCTGCGGTCCCCAATCCGCAAGTGCGGAAATGACAGAAGTAGCACAATTAGAAGCATCAACTCAAGGCCAAACTTTTCGTAAACTATCTGAAATCATCTGAGGCCCTCGGAACCTCAACCAAAAATACAAAAAAGTCATATATCACCATTCAAACTTATTCTAACCTTCGGAACACTCAAAACAACATCAAATCACCCTCGGATTCAAGCCTAAGGATTTAGAAACTTCAAAATTCCACCAACGACGCCGAAACCTATCAAATCGCCTCTGAATGACCTCAAATTTTGCACACACGTCACAAATGACACAACGGACCTACTCTAATTTTCGGAATTCCATTCCGACCCCGATATCATAATTTCCACTGCCAACCGGAAATGCCAAATTTACAATTTCGCCTATTCAAGCCTAAATCCACCACGGACCTCCAAATCCCATTCCGGACGCGCTCTTAAGTCCAAAATCACCCGACGGAGCTAACTAAATCATAAAAATCCAAATCCGAGATCATATACTAACAAATCAAAACTTGGTCACACCTTTCAAATTTTAAGCTTCAAGCTGAGAATTATTCTTCTAAATCTATTTCGATTAAACCAAAATCGACAATTTACATAAGTCATAATATATCACACGGGGCTAGTCATTCCTGAGAATTTGCGAGCGAAGTGCAAAAGCTCAAAATGACCGGTCGGGTCGTTACATCTTCCCTTACTTAAACATACGTTTGTCCTCAAACGTGTTCAGAGTTGTTCCGAAAACCATCAAATCGCTGTGTAACCTTACCATGGACATACCCGGGGGTGATCCCACGTCACCTTATCTCATATAGGTCCGATAACACAATGTAACTAAAACTTCACAACCCAACCTAGATCATAAACCTTAGAACCACATTTCCACTTCTGAATTCATCCACAAGACCATAATCTCACATCTACAAGCCGAATAAATCTGAACACGCTGTATCAAGCCATAACCACAATTCAAGATGGAAATTACAGGATATACCATACCACTCGAAAAATCATAGCGAAAACTTCAAATCACAACAATTGTTCAAAACAACTTAATACCGATAATAAACCTCTTATCAAATAAAGCCTCATTCCAACACTTTCGTACTGCCAACGATGAATGAAACATGCATAAAGTCATAACCATTCCTCTGATCAACCATTCATGAAGCTCTCTCTCCTTTGGCAAGGACCATAGTAAATTTCTAAGCTGAATCCCGATATTATCCTTCCAACCTGTTGAAATTGAATCCGATAGTATTCATTCTAGATTCCAATGACCTCATCTCATCCAACACGACCACTCTAGCGACATGACACATCGATACAATCTAAAGCCACAACCCGTGCACCAATAAGCAACAGTCAAAATGTACTCAAATCATGGAAAGTGACTCAAATGAGAGAGCTATACTGTAAGGTCACCAGTACCATCACAACACGATGCTAAGAACCCATCACACACTGTAGAACCAGAACACACGAATCTAACCTGAAGGATCATACCTCCACATAACTTCACTGTAATGTGCGATCCTATTCAAACACTGATCCACATGAATCACCTCAAGTCACTATGCTCAAAATCAACAACCACGTGCAATTTGGTGTCTAGTACTGACAGTGAATCACCATAACCATGGAGAGCAAATGATGCAATGTCATACCAGTCCGAGAGAACATATCCAATGCGCAATCAACCATGCAACACCCAAATACCCGTCTCACTCAAACTCTTCTATAAAGCCCAAATGGAACCGCACCATATGTGCATATAACCAACAAATCACAACTCATCGTAACATAGAAGAGTAACTCATAGATCACCCCAGAACACGAATAAGCTCAACAATAATCGAATGGCACATATCTCAACAATAGCAGTTCGGAGTCAACATATCCGACTCGATGTAGAACGCACATCCATATTGGCCTACCAATGGGCCCCAAATTAACTCTGGTCACCCACAATAGATAAACAACTCTCCGAAAGTCACAATGACTGAATCATAGCACATATTATCATCTGACTAGCTTTCCCACATCTTCACAGTCCACAACCAATAAACCATCTACTTATAAAGCTTCTCAGTCTCTAAATCCATTAGAACATACGAATCACCATTTCTGGTCTCAACTCCATTGCCTAAATATCCACACTTCTCCGATTGCACGGTCATCCTACGAGGAATGCTCCTGAAATTTTTTTTCTGTGCCACAAGGCCAAATCTGAACTCCAACAATCGATCAAACAAGAGAGTGCCGCAATACCAATAAAGTATCCATAACTCAATCACATTGCCCTTTCTGAAATGTATACCCTCATCAAGCCATACCAATTAGCAATATCATTTGCCTAATTATCTGAAACTGCCCATGCTGCCCAAGAATTTATAACCTTCCTTCCAAAACTGAACCATAACCTTACACATGCAATCTCAACCCTACACAACATACTGCATATACCATGCCATCCTATGTCAATTATGAGGACTTCATAATACATTCCGGGCTACAAGCTACTACGTACTCAACTAGCCAAGTACTTTCCATTTGATCCCATCTAGAAGAAATCACTATACATCACATGCTCCTCACGCCAGTAGAAAATATACATCTCCAACCATGGTAGAAATCATCAAGAACTCTACAAATCCCCTTTGCACAAAAATGAACCATCAGGATTGACTCCTTCTAACTCAACCAAGCTACGCAAGCCATCAAAACCTAAGAACATTGCCATGAAGCACCTGTAGAAACCCACCACTTCATAAGTACCCAAGAACCGATCATATCAATTACCATGCTGATCCAACCTACTACCAAGCTGTCCTAATTCTCTGAGTTCCTTCTGAATTACCTTCAAATTGACACATTTCCTCGCTAGTACACCACTATCCTTAACTAAAACTTGCCCCGCAAACTTTAGCATAAAACCACACCGTCCTAAAGCTCATAAACCGTTGTATTCTTCTGAAGCACCCCCAAAATTACCACAGCCGAGATACCTGTTCTGAAGAGACCTTCTGCAAATCTAAAGCCATTACCTTCGCCTTCCTGATGCTAGTATGTAGAATCCATAATGATACAGAAATGCCACAAGTCTTGTCATCCTTCAATGTAAACCTCAGTTTCTAGCCAAATACACATCTTGAAAATCTCCAATTATTACATGTAAACCTTGAATTCATTAGAACCATTCTTGAGAGTCATCCACTCTTCTTAAACCTCAATTAGACTAATCAAACGGATCGGACGACCTGTGCTCCATTATCACTCCAACACCGCAGAAAGTAACCCCACCTTAATGAAACCAAATAAATTCCTGCTCCATGTACATTACATCCTTCACCAATAACAACTCAAGTCATTCCATCATTCTTATACACCCATAAAGCATAATAGAACCCCTATCCAAAATTTTCTTTATTCGGATCATCTTCGATCTCAACCTTTGTAAGCCATAACTGATTCTCCAGAATGTCTCAAACTGGAATCAACATAGCACATAATCGTGCAATCAACTCATCAATAGCAGACTCCCCCACTTGGCTCAAAGCCATAGATCAAAACACACAGTAACTCATAATGCCTATATTACTGCCATAATACCATAGTGAGATTAAACTCAATCCTTTATAATCTTGTGTAACATAGACCATCTAGTACTTCAAATCTTCTGCAAATCTCGCATTTACCCTCGTAATAGTCAAGCCCACTCTCTTAAGCGATCCAAATTCAAATTGCAACACGTATATTTTACTGGTAAGAGAGGTCTTCCAACAAACAACATAAGGATCACACAAACTTCAAAACACTCCGCAGGAGATAACCCACCTGTTTCAGCTCAACTAACATCTCTTTATACCCTTCCACCGTCATAAACATCATGCAATCACTTAATCTTCCTGAGCCTGAACTCATATCACAACATGAAATCTACTTCACTTCCTAACTAGACAACATAAAAAGATCCTTTAACACACCATAACTCGGGGCTATGCATCAAATCACGATGGAAATCAAGCACCAGATAGTTCTTTCTACCCTCAAGCAGACCCTTCTCGTCACATTCAAATCGTATGAACACATCTCTCAGTCATATCGTACTCATCACGTAGTTACTAGTCATTACTTCCACTAATAGGGACACTATCAAACAAATAAATCCAAAAGCACGTGCTCACACAATCAACACCTCAGTGCTCAAGCTACAAGTAGAGTTCGGCCTCAAATCCTCCAGACTGGCCCAACATCAATATACAGAAATTACATATCGCCCCTCGATCAAGGAATCATAAGTCGTCGATACGCAGTTGATACCGAGCGCTCATGCGCACATACGAACGCGTGGAAGGAATTTCAAGGGTTATAATTCAAGCTGAATCAATGCCGCACGATAAGAATTCAAGAATGTAGGATTTCCTAAAGGTTCTGCAGCCTCTCGAGGATAAGTACAGACGTTTTCGTACCGATCCACGAGACTCTACTATATCTGCTCATGACTCGTGAGACCTATGTAACCTAGGCTCGGATACAAACTTGTCACAACCCCAAAACCAACCCAGTCATGATGGCGTCTATCATGGAACTAGGCCAACCGACACAAACACAAAACCAATCAGTATTTCCCATTCTTAGGATAAAATCAATCTTTTTAGCAATAAACCTTTATATAGTGTTTAAAATAAAACAACAGTGTGGAAAGAAAGCCCGACATCGAGGTGTCACTAGTCATGAGAATCTACTACAACTGTCTGACAACATCAAGACCAATAACACCGGGAAAATCACAAAAATACACTAAGGGAGAATAAGGAGGGAGAAAAGCAGGGTTGTGATCACCCAGCTACCTTGCTAACTCCGGTGAACCTACCCCCGAGCTTCGAAATACCTGGATCTGCACACAAGGTGCAGGGAGTAATGTCAGTACGCCAACTCAGTAAGTAATAAAAGTAAATAAAGACTGAGTAGTAAGAAATCACGTAATCCACGTCATAGCACCACAGCGGGTACATTATGTTTTCAAAACAGGATACAAATCAAATCATCTCATTAAACTCCAATTTCAGTAAAATCCTTTGGAAAATAACTTTATAAAAGTTTCAATAGAGGTTCAATGTAGTTTATAGTGAAAGTGATGAAAATCGTAATTGGCCCCTTGGGCAAAACATAGTTTGTATACAGCCCCTCGGGCAAACATAAATCATAAATATCCCTTCGGGCAAACCTCTCAGTCAATCATATACATCACATAACATGAAAATATCAGTGTAAATAATAAAACCAAATTAGTAATTTAATTCCAAACATCTTGTAAAAATTTCAGTTTCAATGAAAGTTGTTCAAAATATTTGTGTAACATTTTCAATAGATGCTCAGTATAAAGATGAGTAAAAACAGTAATTTCATAAAACAAGTCCCTCAGGCAAAGTATCACTCGTATACGTGTATATATAGCCCATCGGGCAAGCCTCTCAGTCGCTCATGACTCAACTTTCATCAATCAACGCTCACACCCAGCACTCACGCTTAATAGGTACCTTATAATAATCACTGCGGCGTGCAACCCGATCCATATATATAGTCTACTGTGCTCACTGTGGGTGTGCAGACTCCGAAGGGGCTCCTACAGCCCAATCGCTATATCGCTACGGCGTGCAGCCCGATCCAACATATCGATGCGGCGTGCAGCCCGATCCATACACACACACACACATATATATATATATATATATATCGCTGTAGCGTGCAGCCCAATCCATAAATATATAATCCTCTCAACCAGGCCCTCGTCCTCTCTCAGCCATCAACCTCACAAGCCACTCGGACTATCAGTAAAACAGGGCGTTCAGCCCAAAATAACATTTATAGTATCAAAACTAAGTAAATAAGGCTGAGTTATGATATCAGTAAAACACAGCATGACTGAATACAAATATTAAGTCAAAACAGTGAGGAATAGTAGTAAAAAGCCGCATAAGGGTCCAAAACAGTTGGCTCGAGGGCCAAGTATGGCATTTCGCACAAAACATAGCAATACTTTCCAAAACACAATGATATCAAGCAGTTTCCAATCAAATACGCGACTTAAAAGTCGTACGGGATGGACCAAGTCATAATCCCCAACGGTGCACGACCCCACACTCGTCATCTAGCATGTGTGTCACCTCAAAGTAGCACAACGATGTGAAATCCGGGGTTTCATACCCTCAAGACAACATTTACAATCATTACTTACCTTAAACCAGATGAAATCCTACTCCGCGACACCCTTGCCTCTCGACTCGGCCTCACCTCGCTTCGAATCTATCAAAAATCAGAATCATAAAATCAATATACGCTAAGGGAACAAAGCCCACGTGAAAATAATCAAATTACATCAAAAATCCCGAAATTGGTCAAACCCGACCCCTGGGAACACATCTCGGAATCCGATAAAAATAACATCAATAGAATCCTTATCCTCCCACGAGTTCTTACATACCAAGAACATCAAAATTGGACCTCAAATGGCCCCTCAAATTCCCAATTTACATTCTCCAATTTCAAACCCTAATTACCCAAATTTCTAGTCTAACTTCTCAATTAGATGATGAATAAGATCTTAGATTCATGAAACTTAAACCATTATAGGTTAGAATCACTTACCCCAACGTTGCTCCTTCAAATCCCTTGAAAAATCGCCTCTCTCCCGAGTTCCTTAAGCCCAAAATCAAAAAATGAAGAACAAACCTCGAACAGAGGTTTTTTCTGTCCAGCAAAACCACACCTGTGGTCAAATACACACTTTTGTGGCACCGCACCTGCGAAATTTTCATCGCGGGTGCGGAACCACTAAATGTACCAATTTTCGCATCTGCAGTCAACCCCATCACACCTGCGGTGCGCACCTGCGACTCAACTTCTGCTTCTGCGGAAAAGACTCAACTCCATAGTGTCCGCATCTGCGGCTCCCAACTCGCACAAGCGACCTCGCACCTGCGGTCCCCAATCAGCAGGTGCGTAAATGATAGAAGCAACACAATCAGCAGCATCAACTCAAGGCCAAACTTTTCGAAAACTATCCGAAATTATCCCGAGGCCCCCGGGACCTCAACCAAAAATACGAACAAGTTACATGTCACCATTCAAACTTATTCTAACCTTTAGAACACTCAAAACAACATCAAATCATCAAATCACCCTTGGATTCAAGTCTAAGGATTTAGAAACTTCCAAATTCCATAAATGACGCTGAAACCGATCAAATCACCTTCGAATGACCTGAAATTTTGCACACACATCACAAATAACACAACGGGCCTACTCCAATTTCCAAAATTCTATTCTGACCCCGATATCACAATTTCCACTACCAACCGGAAATGCCAACTTTCCAGTTTCGCCAATTCAAGCCTAAATCCACCACGGACTTTCAAATACCATTCCGGACGCACTCCTAAGTCCAAAATCACCCAACGAAGCTAACCAAATCATAAAAATTCAAATCCGAGATCAAATATTAATAAGTCAAAACTTGGTCAAACCTTTCAAATTTAAAGCTTCAAGCTGAGAATTGTTCTTCCAAATCTATTCCGATTATCCTGAAAACCAAAACTGACGATTTACATAAGTCATAATACATCATATGGGGCTAGTCATGCCCAAAATCTGGCGAGCGAAGTGCAAATGCTCAAAACGATCGGTCGGGTCGTTACACCCGAGGGCTCGGATGAGTTTCAGATTGATTTCAGAATGATTTTATGATTTTTGAGTGTTGGTACTAGTGTCATCGCCTTTGCAATATTTTTTTCGCAAATGCGACTATCACAATTATGAAGTAGCGCTTGCATTTGCGAACCTGGGCTGCTGAAGAAGACTTCGCATTTGCAAAGATATTCCTCGCATTTGCGAGTGTGGGCTGCTCGTTTTTGCGAAGACTTCTACTGCCTTTGTGAAGGGAACTGTCTTCGTATTTGCGATATTTTGGTCGCAAATGCGACTTTAGTAAGTCTCCGCCTGGTACAGTTTTGCGATGAGTTGTCCTCTTTTGTGGGGTTCGCATTTGCGAACCCCATGTCGCAAATGCGACATCTGCAACCTGCATATAGCTGGCAATTCCGAGACTTAGCCTCATTTTGTTATATTTTGAACTCTAGCTCCGATGGGAGGCGATTTTGTGGAGGTATTTTCATACTAAACCATTGGTTAAGTACCTCTAATCAATTTTTAATTATATTTTATGATTATATATTAGATTTAATATCAAATTCATGAGAATCTAGGGAAAATTTTGGGGATTTTGTCTAAGTTTTTGAAAAATGAAAATTTGGGATTTGAGAGTCGAATAGGACTCGAATTTGGAAACAAAATACGTATATGAACTTGTTGGGATATGGGTAGTCAAGACCTACCCTTGGACCCAG
Source organism: Nicotiana sylvestris (assembly GCF_000393655.2). NCBI lineage: Eukaryota > Viridiplantae > Streptophyta > Magnoliopsida > Solanales > Solanaceae > Nicotiana > Nicotiana sylvestris. The sequence goes on from NC_091068.1 coordinate 150,942,585, forward strand.
GTTTGACCAGATGGGCCGTGGGCCGAGGTTAGTTTTTGTTGACTTTTTAAAAATTGTATAAAGGTCATAGCTTTATTGATTGAAATTGTTTTCTCTTGCATTGTGTGATATATTTAAGTCGTCGTTGGCTAGATTGAGCTGGACGGAGGTGAATTTGTAAATGAAGAAAATAAGTTGAGTATTTAATTAGCCGAATTGAGGTAAGTGTCTTGCCTAACTTTGTTGAGGGAATTTTTTCTACTATTTGATATTATTTGCTACATGTGGGGATGATACATATATGAGGCGACGAGCATATATGCATGTGCCAGGATTAATCATGCTCGTGAGTAGATTACGCTATGAATTGTGCCTTGTAGATTTATGTGACCTTCTTTCTTCATGTGTTACTTGAATCCTAGAACTAATGGAATTATGACCGACTTGAATCCTCATATAGAATTAAATGTTAAAAACCAAGATTTAGTTTATTATAACTTGATTAAAATTTAATGGAATTATGAGAAACATTGATGTGTCTAATTCAGTCATCATTATGCTTAATCATTAATACATTGCTACGGCCGATATTCTGGAGATATTAGATTCTATACTCGTATTGTAGATATTCTTGAGATTTATTGAAATACTTGAATAATAAGGTTCTTGAGAGTTTATTGAACTATTGTTGGCTTGAAAGTTGTGATTGGGGTTCATTTGGAATATGCGTTTAAATACTTTCCTTGATGTTATTTATGCTTCCTACCTTGTTTGTCATTGATATACATATGCTTGGTAAGGAAGAGTGTAAAGCATGAAGGATGATGTCGTTCCATTGTATATATATTATCATGTGAGGGAGAGTGTAAAATACTAAGAGTAATGTCATGCCATTGTATATGTTTTATTATGCGAAGAGAAGTGTAAAGCACGAAAGGTAATGTCGTTCTATGTCATGTGAGTGTAAAGCACAAAGGGTGATGTCATGCTATTGCATTTATATTATCATGATTTTATGTTATCACGAGTTCATGGTACGAAGAGTGTTTCCGTGCAGGTGAGGACGTGGGACATGCATTATGTCGTGATATCTTTTCCTTGAAAATACGTTTATGTCTTTACCTTGAGTTGTTATTGTTGTACTTATGGTTCTCATGTGACTTGTCGTTATTGTCATGTCCTTGTTCTCTATCTCAATTGTTGTTGTGTTGCCCATGCCTTCTACTTGCTTAACTTGCAAATACCATACCTACTTCCTGTTGTTAGAATTACATCCATGTCGTATCTATTTTGTTGCGCTTTAGTACAAGTCTTTTACCATGTTAGTCATTCATGCCTCTACTTGTTAACTTATAAATATCATGTGTTCCCTTCTTATTTGTTATATCTACATCTAGGCCTCGACCATGCTAGTTAGTTGAAGTTTATATTCTTTTTTTCTAATTGTTGTCATTACTCATATGCCTTCCGCCTAGCCTATTACTGTTGCCCATATGTATATCCTCGTTCATTATTGCTACTTGTGTATTTTCTACTTTGTCATTATTGTTATTGGCATTTCTGCCATCCGGTTGGTACTATTATACGCATATTTGGTGAGGATGAGATAAATACACGAAGGGTGTTTTGCAATTGACTTGATATCTGAGTACATTCCCCACGCTATGAAAGTTATGGAGTGACTATCGTGGTTTATCGGTTTTCGCTCTAAGGAAAAGATTGGTCGAGATATTGGAAAATGTTAAATTGTGATCTCTTCTAGTACTCAGTTATTATTTTGCATATTCGTTTCGTGTACTCTTTTCTATTATATCGTAGTATAATTTTATTGCTAGCTTACGGTACAGGTTTTATCAGTGAGTATCTTTTACCTAAAAAGCCGTGTCACTACTTCGACGAGGTTAGACAAGATACTTACTGGGTACATGGCATCGGTTATACTCATACTACACTTTTGCACCTTGCATGCAGATTTGTTTGGAGCGGAGCTGCTGAGCTGACTCTGAAGATGTTCATGCATTCCGGATATAGCTGCCACTAGTCTCTTGGTAGCTTTAGATTTTTGCTAATCTGTTTATGTAACTTTTAAACAGATCGTGTAATTATTTGTACCAGCTTTGTAAATTCCAAGTCTTAGAAGAAGCTCATGATTCGTACTACCGGTCTTTGAATTAATACATAAATGTTCAGTTAATTTTTCATTGTTTTCCTATAAATCTCATTTGGATTGTATTGACTGTTAGTGGGCTTACCTAGTGGGTCGAGTTAGGTGTCATCACGACTAGTGAATTTTGGGTCGTGACATGAATATTGAACTCTAGTTATTATTTTCTATTGAGCATCGCAATATTAACTCAGTTCCGCATTTACTTTAGAGAAAATACCATCTATGTTCATTTATAAGTAGTTTATTATAAAAATTGGACAATTTATAAAATATTACTAATGTTAGCCAAATATTATCAATATTAGCCAATTAGCTATTTGTAGTAAAAAAAAAAGTCAACTTTTGCTTTCTTTTAAGTGGATGTTAATAGAATAGATTAAGTTCATTTTAAGGAGCTTGAATTTTAGTTTTGGGATAATTTGGTGGAGTTTTGAGGTGGTTTTAATTGAAAATTCGTAGTAGAAGATGAACATGAAAAATATGATATGGGTATCACTTGTGTATCACATATGTATCAAATTTGTATCAAATGTGTATCACATGTATATCCATGTATATATGTGTGTGAGATACATGTGTGGTATATGTTTGATACATGTGTCGCAGAAGAATTTTTTGAACTCGATTTTAACTAGGAATTTTGATGTTAAATCAGTCCAAATCACCTCCAATTTTTCTCAAATTTTGTATATTGACTCATCTATATGTTTTCAATGAATTTCAACCATACCCATTGAAAAAGGTCCCTTTTTGCTAAGATTCTTGAAATCATTTATATATTTTTTTATGTATTTCATCACCTTATTTTGCTACCTCATCCATGAAATTTCATGTGCGTCTTGCATCAAATATTGCTAATCACGCCTAAAAATATGGAACGAGATCTTTGCGTGTGATTCTTGAAGAGAAAGAACCTATTTATTTGAGTTTTTAATTTTTATATGCGCTATGCTAGTTTTGGTAAATGTTGGCAAGCTGGGACTTGTCTGGGATATCTCTATAAGACTCCCTTTACTTTGTGTCCTGGATCCAAATCTTGAAGTGATTTTTAGAGATCAAATTTTGTTGTCTAAGCCCTAGAACAAGAAAAACTTGGAAGTTTGTAGCATCTCAACGAAGTGTGAATTTGTTTAAGCTCTCAATGGTACAACTCATGAGCCGCAAACAGATCATATACTTTCATAACAATCACAGCACTAGCTGTATATATAAAGGAACAAATGACGATAAATGGAGAGAAAGCAGGGCTTTTTGTTCAGTCAATCTTTATATGTGGTACATATAGAAGAACTGTATGTTGTAACTGGGCAGCTAAACGAACATTTCTAAATTATGAAACTTCAAAGTGAGAATAGCACTAACCGTCAATATCAGTAAATAGTCCCTTTGTGCTGAAAAGATCGGAAGAGAAGTATAGAGTCATGTTAAAGTTATATATTACCTGATCAGAAGCCCCATGCATGTTACATGTAACTCCATCATGATAATGCAAGTAAATGTAAATCTCCCTTTAGAAGAAAAGAAGGAAGATACAACTAGTCCAGCGTTCTAAAATTTCCTACAAAAGAGGCTTAATTTCCTCTTCAAAACAGGAGGGTGTAATCAAATCCTCTCTCCGATCTTCCTTTGCTATTTTTTTTCTTTCATTTTTTAACTCTATGACCAAAGAGACTGTACATCTGGTGTGTGGTATAACCCGCCAATTGAGGCCCTTGTTATCTGTGGGTTGCCTACACGTTCTCCTGAACCCTGCAGAGTCCAACCCTTCCTGAACAAGAATGGGCAAAAGCAGCAGTAAGATTATGTTAAAGAAAAAAAAAAAAAAACGTAAAGAACACCAGATGACTTTCCTCTGTGTGAGTGTGTGTCTCTGAGTACTTTTGTATGTGTACATTATATGTATATGTTACAAAAAAAAAGGATCTGACAGAAGCAGATATCATCCCAGAGGAAATTAAGTATTATCACTAAATTACGATTATATTGAATTAAGTATAAGATGATACAGAGACAAAACCAGGAGTCTCATTCTGCAATCCAGGTAAACATTATTGTACAGCAATAGTGCTAAGGATTATGAAAAGCAGTTATGTCAATACATCAGTAAAAAACTTGGTGACTCTTAATTACTCTCAGCTTACAAGTTACAACTACAGAATGAGCCATAGGCTTAACAGCATATAGAGACCCCTTTATCATATATGACTTACATAAGCCGATCATAAGTTGCACCACACGCATTGATGTTGAGCAGATATGAGCTAGTTCTTATTGTTGAATCAGCCAAGGAAGGATTCAATATGATCTTCGACTCGTGGGGGTAAGGAAAAAAGGAACATTTAACCAACTAGCTTACTGTAATTACTGCAATATATCATCAGACGTTATCCAATAATGCCATTCTGCAGATTATGCTAGCTGTATGTTAAATCCTCAAATATACTATAGACTGTGACATTGAGTCATGCATGAACTTAATATATCAGTCCCTTATTAGGGGGAAATAGTGAACGTTAGATTGTATCGGCCCTATTTCCATCAAAGGTGTCACAAAACCTAATCAGTGAGCTAGTTTAAAGATAAGAAATGAACAAAAAGGAAAAAGGTGGACTTAGACACTCATAATTGAATCCTGAAATACCACTTAGCATGAAAAGAGGAGTAAATCTGTCATCATTTGAATATAGTTAGCAGTGACGTCCTCTATTGCAGTGATTGAAGGTAAAAGTCACATGTCAAGTGTAAGGAAACAAAATTCAACTGCTGTATACTTCATATAAGCAACATGAAGTGTGGCCCCACCCTTCTGTTTTAGAACTTTGCCACCAAAAACCACTTAACCACCACTAACCCCATCCTTACGCCTAAAATATCTCTCTAGTAACAACCCCGAAGCAGAAACAAAGGCGGTAATTTATCAGGGCAAGATACGAACTGTCAATGAAGAAGCAAGATCATAATTGATTTTGATGACATTTTGAATGCGAGATGTAAGATATGGTTTACTAATTAATACTGAGAAAATTTACATGGTGATATAACATAAAGAGGTTGCAGTTGCATCTGATTCTTCCTTTTCTCTTACCTAGGGACGGGTGGTGGGTTAAGTTTCTTTTGGTTAATTTTGTCTGAGAACAAATATTTTTCCCTTAAAAGTAGGCAACATGCTATACTAAACAAAAAGTGAGATAAATTATCCAAGCCTTTTGTAAAATAATGACAAATGGAAAGAGACAACAATACAATGTTTTTACAATTTCTTTCAGAGAGAACAAATACGGAGAATTTGGGGGGGGGGGGGGGGGGCGAACACAAGCTAATACAAACGCACGACATGAATTTAGTAGTACGCCCAACCTCCAAAAAATGCGTGAGAAGAGAGATCTAATTGTCATTAACACTTATGCCCAAGCTTTATGTCACCACAGAATCATTTAGTTGACAAACTCAAATTGCCGATCACAAAAGGACTCGGTTTTTTTTTAATAGTTAAATTACTTTCTTGTGCTTCAGTGCGGAAAAATATGTACAGTTGGAAGTATCTCAAAAAAGGACAAAAATATTGGGCTTCAAGATCAACAGGTAAACAACCTGGCCTTAGGTTCCGTCTTCCTCCGTTGCCAGGGTTCCACTACCTCATCCTAAAGAGTTTTAAACTGTTCTACATATATAGCTTTAAGGCTTCAAACACCACCCAGAAATCGAGCTGGTTAACAAACCAAAAGGGTGAAGCATCTGTCTTTTCCAATTGACAGTTACACACACAGCAGCCCTGTCCTAAACATTCACAGCAGCCCTGTCCTAAACATTCCATACATATTCCTAATCTAAACTATATAGATTTTTGCCAAAAAGAACACCAGTCATGGAGCAACTTAATCCAGAAAAATGCCATGCCCCGACAAGGATTTCTACAGAGAAGCACATGTTTAGGAGGCACTGTCCACGCCAATTTGAACAAGTACATGACCTTGATTCAAATACCACAGTGGGAGCATTCTGCACTATCTTCCCCCCCCCCTCCCACCAGTCAAATAATGTTGACCTGCTCATCGGTTTTGAGAACATACTCAATAGTTTAAAGCCTTGCAAAGATGGAGGGAGGTTCCCAATTTCTTAAAAGATATGGATTAGAAAAAAAGAATATTATATATTGAACATAACTTTGGTTAATTAAAACATTAGTTATTTATAAAATAAACTCTCTTATGCTGAATTTACTCACCTTTAACATTACGAATTTGTTTGGCTCAACATGCTGCACTATGGATTCTAACAAATAAAGCATAGGTTTAAAGCATTGCCACAAATAACTTTAACTGAACTCATCAGCTACTTGTCCCCAAAGCAGTCCAAATGGTACATTTAATTTTCTATACTGATCATCTCGAGCTGGCACAGACTACAGCAATATGGCAAGCATACTTCAAGAAAGCCTTTCAATACTGTTTATGTGTAATTGTTCAAGCGCAAAAGAGTTCAAAATTGATGTTGGTTCAGGTTCTGTCCAACTTGAATTGAATTCAACTTTTCTCTTTCTCTTTCTCTTTCTCACACACACACATACACACACAAAAACACATGTAAAGGTCTATGTTACTAAAATAATTCTTGATGTTGATAATGCATCCAGAAAGAAGCATACTGTCTATCCTTAGGGATGCCAACATGTACATCTAAAATTATGCACGCGCACACACACACACACACACACACACACACACATACATATATATGAATGTGCAAGTCGCCAGTAGCATGCACTTCTATGCTTTAACACAAAAGGCTATGGTGGCTAAACATTCAACTTTTTTATGAGAAGATAGAGAAAATGGTGGCTAAACATTATAACAACACAAGACTCATAAGACAGTCCCAAAAGTAATTTTCAGAAAGAAAGGAATCAGACACATTGATGCAAAAAAAAAAAATAGCAGCTACGTAGCTAAAGGGTTTCAAATTTCAACAAAGTCAAAACACAATCATGCTACAAATAAAAGGCACATATCTTTTAAAACAATGTAAGTTAGAGCTTTTTCTTTTGCTTACTTGGCCCAACAATCAGGTGGAGATGGATAGCTTGTTACGGGAGCATTAGGACTCTCATATTCACTTTGAGCAGCATTCTCAGGATTGAGAGAGAAATGACTTTCACCAAAGAGTGATTTTTGGAACCTGTTTTCAGCACTATTAGGCAAGTAAGCACCAAGTGTCGTGCCATTCTGGCAATTTCCTGCATAAACTGTTTGTGGAGAATGAGAGACAGAAAGGACTTGATCATCCTTTTTAAACAGTGAAGCCATGGTTTTCGGAGGTGCAGGAGGGATTATCTCTTCCATGTTTGATCTGTTAAGTTCTGGATTTAAAAGCCAGTTGGCTGAAGTACCAATTAAATTAAGACCATCTTGACCAAGTGGAAAGCTATTCCACATCTGCCATGTTCTCGTATCATTTGCATTACTTGAAACTTTCAATGGTGCCACATTGCGTATATCCTTAGCCTTAGGAGTGCGGGCAAAAAGAGAAGACTCAGTATGCCTCTCCTCTGGAACACATAATCTTGCTATTGGAGATGGTCTGGTGACTTCAGAAGAGACGTTGACACCCTTTACAGGACATGGTTTGTCCAATCCTACATTTGACACAAACCCAAGGTCAAGCTGAAAGTTATCAAGTGACTCAGAAACGGGTCCAAGCAATGAAGCTGGGTCTGGAACATAACAAGGATCTTCAAAAATCTCTGACTCCTCTGGCAATAACTGACCTGCACCATCTCCAACTAGAGGAATCAATGGTTCTGATGATAACGGAAGAGTTGTACCACTACTTCTGGATCCAAGAGCAAAAGTAGATAAAGGAAAAGGTGACGGGAGTCCAAAGCTAATGGGGTTGTCAAAGGATTGTGTAGATGGAGGTTGGAAGGGGTACGTTGGTGTTTGAACTTCTGCTTGTGGCTTAACACATGGTCTGCTTATCACATTTGAAGTGGGACGAGAAACAGCAGTTGAACGTGTGAATAATTGTTGCCATGAATTTTTAGGATCTGTACATGGTTGAGGTTCAATAAGCACCTGTAACAAACAGATCAGGATAAATATACATGTGGAACTGGGTACATTACTGTTAGCCTATCGAAGATTCATTGAAAAGAGTATCTTTTGAAAAAGCTACATTTCTCCTGCACGATTCAAATTCTATCTTTCAGAATTATAGGTCAAGTAAACGAGATAATGATAGATCCCAAAAATTGAAATGACCATTGAAAATGCCACACCAAATTATAATCTTCCTGAGAAAGTCTTAATTTTAGCATAAACACCTGGAGGATATTTGATGAAAATGAAGGCATAGATATAAGCGAGAGAAAAAGAAGATTTAACAGAAGACTTACAGGCTGGTTGATGCTCCTTTCGTCCCCATTTGTATTCAGTTTTCCAGATACCCTGTCTGGCTGAGATACTTCCCTCCTCGAGCCATGGTTTTGAATATGATCTATGCCAGTCTTAGATTCGTGTTCTCTTGGAACAGTAGAAGTATTGTTACTCTTTACAAAATGATCACCTCCAGTAAATGCTCTAGAAGACGATAAATGGGTACCCCTCATACTATCCAAGTACCGAGTTCCAACATTCCCATGGTTGTGATTGCTTTTTGAAGCACCCTTAGAACCATAAATAACTTCAGCATTATGTGTCTTAACAGTTTCTCGCCTATTTTTTTGCTGTTGCCTTCTATCACTCACATCACACTTGCTTCGTTCACTTCCCTTGCCTGCACTTTTATCCAGCTCTTCTGTATCTGAGTTGCTTTTGCTAGATGCCCTGTCCCTTTCTTTCCTCTTCTCTTGACGCCTCTTTTCTGCTTCTCTTTTACTGTCTCGTACCTTATCAGAGGGTGACACTATACCATGTTCCTTCTCAGCCTCCATATGTTCCTCGCGCAATTTCCTGCGCTCTTCCACCAATCTAGCAACCTCCTCTCTTTGTTGTCGCTCCTCCTCCTCCAATAGCTCCCTCTCTAACCTAGCCTGCTTCTTCTCTTCTGCTTTTCTTCGAGCTCTTTCCCATCTACTCTCCTGAAAATTCCCCCCACTTTCCCTTCTCTTATCCAACATTGCTCTTTGCTCTGCGTTCATTGAAGCATCATCATCTATGGAGGAACTAATTCTAAAAATACTCCTGCAGAACCACATGATACTAGAGAAAAAATCAGTCAGAGCTTTGCAGGCTAAAATAAAAACACGAGAATATGACTTTTCTGCAAAACAATGCTCCCTATCGAAAAATCCACTGCCATTATTTCTCCAAGTGCTTGACTTCCCAACAAAAGAACCCTTGACCCAATTCTCATCCTCTACTGAATCCTGTCCACACATCGACCTATTGTCAGACCAAACCTTCCCATTTAATATCTTTCCACCTTTCCCAATTAAGTCTTTCAAAATCCCAGAATTCAGAAGCCCCAATCCTGGTTTCACAGGCAAGTCAAGAACAGGTCTCTTCGATATATGCCCACAATATGAACACATAAACTTCCCACCACCAGGATTCTGATCTCTATACGGAGTCAAACAATTCCTACACCTCCTCGTTGCTATTTTCCTCAACTTCTGTATTTCAATAGCCAAAAGCCTCCTCCTCTCTCTAAGCCTAGCAATCCTTCTCACCCGCCAAGCTGACAACCAAGGCATCAAAACCTCATACCACAAAAGTGTAAACAGAAGCACCATTACACAAGCAAACCTCGGTGACGTAATTTCAAACCGAAATGCAGGTGGCAATAGCTGTGATAATGCCCATAACCCAATCAGTGGAATCACCAACCATGGCAACATGGTAGCTACCCCTCTAGACCACCTTTGTATCTGACACAATATACACATTATCCTCTAAACCCACACCTATCGTTCCAGTCTCGAACGACTAACAATAAAAATTTAACCAGAGTGACCTAAAAAAACCCTAGTCTCTGAATTTCACTTAGTCAAAATATGTCTCAATTTTCTGTTCTTCGATTCTATTTGTGAGAAACCACCTATTTTCAACAGAATAAGCAGAATATAATCAGGATTAGATTGAAATAAATTTGTTAGGGTTTGAGAACAGTATTGTGCTTTAGCTAGCTAGCTAACTCAAAAGGGCAGGGAAGGAATAATTATATAAAGAAAAGAAGCTGACATTAAGGTGCTTACGCAATTAATGTTCATCGGAGATTCATCGGCGACGGTCGGAGACGGTGCAATTTACCGGCCAAGAAAGCTGTGACGACTGTTGATTGATGACAGAAAAATGGAGTGACGAGATAAGAGGAAGCTTAATGTCATATATATTGACAGTAGTTGAACCGGAGAGTTGGAATAAGACCCGGTTCATCGTATCAGACCGGTTGACTAGAAGTAATTTGCTACTCGACGGAGCTCAATTGAAGGTAAAATGTGGTCAAAATCTACATATGAACATATATTATATATCTAACTAGTGATATTGCCCTAATAAAAATATTTAGAAATGATCCCTTTTAATAAATTTAAGCGAGATAGAAAAGATAAAAAAAAAATGTTATCTACATATATATAAAAATTAATTCTATATACTTTATGAACCAAAAATTCATAAACATTTTGCATAGAGCTGAAATGAACTTCATTTTCATTATTTTCTTTAAAATATAAAAAAGAAAATTAATGTTTAAAGAAATTTTATTTTTGAATCTCTCCCTCCTCTCTATATATATCATTTAATTTATTAGTAAAACATTTCTATTTCTAAAATATTCTTGTACTCAAATAAAAGAAAACGTGAAATGTAAAGTAAAGAAGCTAAACACATAAATAAAATTTATTTTTTTAACATAAAGGTAAAAGAAAGGTTAATAGTACTAATGCAATTTACCAAATGTCACGACCCGGATTTCTTCACCCTCGAGAGTCGTGATGGTACTTAATGGTGAAAGCTAGGCAAGCCAAATTATTCTAATTGCTTAACCTTTTCCAGTTTTAAGCCATTATCAGTGATGAGTAGATATCGTACAAATAGCGGAAATAATTAAGCGGAAGACAAAATCTGATAATTTAACTTAATACAAACTGCGGAAGTCTAAATACAACTCTACCGAGATTTTGGTGTCACAATTTCACATACTGTCTAAGAATACTACAAATAAGGTCTGAATAGAAATACACGAGTCTGACTCTGAATATATCGGCTCCTGTTGTTTTGTTGAGCCGAGGGTCTCCTGGAAACAACCTCTCTACCCTTCGGGGTAGGGGTAAGGTCTGCGTACATATTACCCTCCCAAGACCCCACATGTGGGATTATACTGGGTCGTCGTTGTTGTTGTTGTTGTTGTTGTTGTTGTTGTTGTTGTTGTCTCTGAATAAGTAAAAATAGAAAAGAAATGATAGAAGGAGACGCCAAAGCTCGCGGATGCCTGCAGGACTACCTCGGGTTGCCTGTTGGACTGAAGGCAGCAACCTCACTACGGTCCAAACGCTCCGGTACCAGTATCTGCACACAATGCAGAGTGTAGTATCAGCACAACAGACCCCATGTGCTGGTAAGTGCCTAGCCTAACCTCGGGAAGTAGTGTGTGACGACCCGGTCGGTCGTCTTGAGAATTAACGCCCTGATCCCATATTAACTACTTTCCCTAAGTTTATTTCTGCTATTTTGATTTGTTGGGATGTTCGGTTTTGAGTTTTAGAGAGTTTTGGGACACTTAGTCCCTAAATGAGAGCTTAAGTGTTGGAAAGTTGATCGTAGTCGGAACAGTATGAAGACGGCCTCGGAATGGAAATCCGATGGTTCTGTTAGCTCCGTTGGGTGATTTTGGGCTTAGGGGCATGTTCGGATTGTCTTTTGGAGGTCCGTAGCTAATTTAGGCTTGAAATGCCGAAAGTTGAATTTTTGAAGTTTCCGATTCGATGGTGAGATTTTGATATGAGAGTCGGAATGGAATTCCGGAAGTTGGAGTAGCTCCGTAGTGTTTAATGTGATGTGTGTGCAAAATTTTAGGTCATTCGGACGAGGTTTGATAGACTTTTTAATCAAAAGCATATTTTTAGAGTTTTTGGAATTCTTAGGCTTGAATCCGATGAAAAATAGGTGTTTTGATGTTGTTTTGAGCGTTCCGAAGGTTGGAACAATTTGAATGATGTTTTAGGATTGGTTGGCAGGTTTGGTTGAGGTCCCGGGGCCTCGGGTGAGTTTCGGGTGGTCAATCGGACCATTTCATGACGTTTGAAGTTGCAGAAAACTGCTGTGTGTGTTATAGACCAGTTGTTCTTCGCGTTCGCGAAGGGTTAGGATGTGGAGCTGAAGGTTTGGCTTTCGAATTCGCGAGGGAGGTCCCGCGTTCGCGAAGGGCTGGGGTCTTTGAACTAAGCGTTCGCGAGAAGGGAACCGCATTCGCGATGGGCTGAGAAACTGAGCCTCCGTGTTCGCGAAGAAGGAGACGCGTTCGCGAAGAAGAAAAAGGTCAATGTCAATTTGTGCTTCGAGAATGCGAGGCTTTGACCGCATCCGCGAAGAAGGATTTAAATGTCTGGGCAAAATGATTTAAAAGGCCTATTCCGTGATTTTGAGCCTAAGTTCCTTCATTTGTGGGCGATTTTGAAACTTTTTGAAGAGGATTGAAGAGGGATTCAAGAGGGATACTTGGAGGTAATATTTTTGACTTATAACTCATTTATATGTGATTAAAGACCTAATTGGTGGTGAGAAATTTGGGAAAATGGGTAATTAGGGCTTGAGATTAAGAGACATTAACATGGGTATTTGAGGGGCCAATTGAACTCCAATTTCAGTGTTCTTGTTATGTATAGACTCGTGAGAGTACGAGGTTTCTAAAAATATAAATTTTACCCGATTCCGAGGCGTGGGCCCGAGGGACGTTTTGGTCATTTTAGCCAATTTCGCGTATTAGCTTAGAATTTAATTGTAGAATCGGTTACTTGAAGTGTTATTTACATTATGAAATTGAATTGAATAGATTTGGGCCATTTGGAGTCGAGTACTCGTGGCAAGAACATGGTCTCGGGTTGATGTTAAGCCGGTTCGAGGTAAGTGACTTGTCTAACCTTGTGTGGGGGACCTTCCCCTTAGGATTGGTATATTTGGTAATTGAAATGTCTTGTACGTGAGGTGACGAGTGCGTACTTGTGATAATTGTTGGGAATTCGATTTTCTTTAAGTAATTACTAGTATGTTTGCTTTCCTGTTTCTATTACTTGCACTATTAAGCATGTTGTTAGCTTAGGAAAACATGTCTAAGTGACTTAATTGCCTTATTTGCTCAACCTGTCTTACCTGAATTCTGTGCAGCATGCTAGGCTAGAATCACTTGTTGCCTTAATATGAAATTTTGTCATTTCCGTATATCTTTCTGTTGATGCTGTGTATTTATTTTGGGACTATGGATATGGGATTCCGGTAGCTCCCCCTTGTCTATTTATTTTGGGACTACGAATGTGGAATTCTGGTAGATCCCCCTGCACAGTTACATGAAACTGCGGGAATGCACCCGATAGATTCCCAGTACTGGTATTTATATTCGGGACTACGGAATGGGATTCCGGTAGATCCCCGCGCACTATGAGTTGGACTACGGGACAGAATCCCGGGAGATCCATTAGATATGTATATATGGGACTACAGGACGGTATCTTGGGAGATCCCCGATTGTTATTATTGGTGTTGAGCTGTATTTCCTTTTCGCGTTTACCTTGCTTCTATATAGTTGTTGTTGTCATGTACATCCTGTGTTATTTTACTGTTGTACTTATTTATATTGTTCAGTTCTATATTGTTGATATTTATATTTTATTTAACCTCAGTAGGGCCCTGACCTTCCTCCTCACTACCTCGCCGAGATTAGGCTTGGCACTTACTAAGTACCGTTGTGGTATACTCATGCCCCTTCTGCGCATGTTTTTCATGTGCAGATCCAGGTACTGTGACTCAGTCCTATCACCTGTGAGGCGAGGCGACTGCTCTAGAGACTTCGAGGTACATCTATCGTATTCGTAGACCGAGGAGTCCCTTTGTATTCTAGCCTTTAAACATTTGCCCTTCTGTATTTCTTTCCCTTGTTAGATATTCTAGAGTTAGATATTGTAGATATCCAAAGGCTTGTGGTTCCGTGAGTTTCTGGGTTTTGGGATAGTGTACTTGATTCTAAGAAGGTTGTGTTGTGTATGTCGAGCGACACTTTTAAACACTATTTTTATCACTCTTCATTCTGTTTTAATTTTCTTTTATTCCGCATTTTGGTTATCTTCCGCAATTTAGGCTTACCTAGTCGTAGAGGACTAGGTGCCGTCACGAGGGTTCACGGAGGGCGAACCGGGGTCGTAACAAGTTGGTATTAGAGCTCTAGGTTCATGGGAGTCATGGATCACAAGCTAGTTTATTAGAGTCTCGCTGATCAGTACGGAGACGTCTGTACTTATCTACGAGAGGCTATGTAACCGTTAGGAAAATTTCACTTCATCTGATTTTTTTGTCGTGCGAGATTTTTGACATCACGAATTCTAAACTTCTATCTTCTATTCTCTAATCGATGGTGAGGACACGTGCTACTTGAAATGATCAGGCACCCGCGCCCCTACGAGAGTCGCCAGAAGTCGGGGCCGGGGTAGAAGCCGAGGTCGCGCACGTGGTGCAACCAGAGCACCTGTGCGAGCTACCGCCGAGGTACCACCACCAGTTCCAGCCGGAGTCCAGGCGCCTGACACGCCTACTGCTACCACTACTCCAGCTCTTCAGGAGACTCTGGCACAGTTCATGAGCATGTATACCACTCTGGCTCAGGCAGGGATGTTTCCCCTTGCTGCAACTACATCTCAGGCCAGGGGAGGAGCACAAACTCTCGCTGCCCGCACTCCTGAGCAGCGCGTGCATGTTGAGCAGGTCCCTAAGATTATTCCTATATCGCCTGCAGTGCTAGTTCATCCCGAGGATAGGGCAACGGCTTCCGAGGAGGAGCAGCTAAGGATTGAGAGGTTCAAAAGGTACAAGTCTCCTGTATTCAGTGGTCTAGAATCAGAGGATACTCTGGGATTTCTAGATGAGAGTTACAGCATTCTCCGTCCCATGGGTATATCAGGATCTAGAGGGGTTTCCTTCACTACTTTTCAGCTTCGAGGAGCCGCCTGTAAGTGGTGGCGCACCTATGAGTTAGACAGTCCGGATGAGGCTGTTCACTGACTTGGACTCAGTTTTCAGATCTGTTCCAGAGAGAGTATGTTCCTCAGAGCCTCAGGGACGTATGGCACACAGAGTTTGAGCATTTGCGCCAGGGTGCTATGACTGTCTCAGAGTATGCTGTCCGTTACTCCAGTTTGGCTAGGCATGCACCATCCTTGGTTTCTACTGTTCGCGAAAGGGTTCTCCGGTTTATTGAGGGCCTTATTCCCAGCATCAGGTCTAGCATGGCTCGTGAGTTAGAGATGGATATTTCTTATCAGCAAGTGGTGAGCATTTCTAGGAGGATTGAGGGTATGCATGCTAGGGAGAGAGAGGAAAGGGAGGCCAAGAGGTCTCGAGAGTCGGGCCGTTTCTCTGGTTCCTGTGCCCCAGCAGCAGGTCGTCGTGGTAGGGGTTATATGAGTCGCCCTATTCATTCAACTCTTCCAGCAGCTAGTGGCATTCCAGCTCCTCCTAGACCTCAGGAGCCTTATTATGTACCTCCGGTATCTAGCGCGCCTTCCGCGCGGGGTGCTTTCAGAGGTCAATCCAGCAGGCCTGGCCCAAGCCAGTCACAACCATCACGTCCTCCCAGAGCTTGTTTTGAGTGTGGTGACACCTTTTATATGGTGAGGAATTGCCCCAGACTTGGGAGGGGTACACCTCCACAAATTTCTCAGCCACAACATGTCCCACAAAGTTCTCAGGCTATGGTTACAGCTCCAGTTGCTACCCACCTGCTCAGCCAGCTAGAGGTGGAGGTCGGGGAGGTAGAGGTTGCCCTAGAGGGGGAGGCCAGACCCAATACTATGCCCTTCCTGGTCGTACCGAGGATGTTGCCTCCGATTCTATCATCACAGGTATTATACTAGTTTGTCACAGAGATGCATCAGTTCTATTCGATCCAGGCTCCACTTATTCTTATGTGTCTTCTTATTTTGCTCTGCATCTGGGTGTATCTCGGGATTCTTTGAGTTCCCTTGTTAATGTTTCTACTCCTGTGGGAGATTGTCTTATTGTGGATCGCATCTATCGGTCGTGTTTGGTTGCTCTTAATGGTTTTGAGACCAGAGCCGATTTATTGTTGCTTAGCATGGTAGATTTTGATATTATCTTGGGCATGGACTGGTTGTCGCCCCATTATGTTATTCTTGATTGTCATGCCAAAACCGTGACGCTGGCTGTGCCAGGTGTAAGCACGTGATTTTTGCTTCATGGACAAGCACTCCAAAAGAAAACAAAAATAGTGACCAGTGACCTCGCTTTACAAATTTTCCAATTTTTTCATGACATGTACTGCTAGTCATTTGTGGTTCATCCCATTTTTTTGCATTTTTTGATCTTATCAGTCAAAACACAAGGTATGTCTGTCATAGTAATCAAACCGTAATTCAGTAGTTAAAAGAAAATTCAAAAATATATGTGCATTGTTCGTTCTAGGTTGTGATTTAACTTACTTGAACATTTTAATTTGGTGTGATAATGGTGTTGAAGTGTTACATTGTTGATTGTTTTAATTTCGTTTGTTTTACTATTTATTTGTTATTTTTCATTTTTTTGTTTTAAAATTAGAAAAAAAACAAAAAAGAAAAGAGTTGAAAATCGGTTTGGGCCCAAGAATGAAACGAAATAGGCCCAAAATCGGCACTCAAGTCCAGTCCAAATCCGGCCTGCCCAAGCACCAATTCAAACGACGCCGTTTCAGGCAAGTCGATCTGAGCCGTCTAAGCCTCTTGATCCAACGGTCCACATCCGCACCCGTGACCCGACCTGTTTAGCCGGTCCAACCCAATCCATCACTTAAACCCAAACGACCCCGTTTTAATACCAAACGACCTCGTCTCACCCCTCACCATCAGATCCAAGCCGTTGAGATCATCTGATCCAACGGCTCAGATCTAAACCCCTAGACCATATATAAGCTTTCTATCACACCCCACGCCCCCTAGTCGAACCCCCCCTTCACTCAGCTCCTTCCTCACCAAGCCCTGAAACCCCCGAAACCCTAGCAGCCGCCCTAGTTTCCCCTTCACCAGAACCCGGCGGCATGAACGCCGGTGACCACCTCCTGAACACCCTAGGACCCCCTCACTCTCCTGAACATGGATCTATTACCCCCTAGCCTCGAATCCCCTTCCTTCATCTCGAATCTTCATTTGAAGATTCGAGTCGAACCCGAACCTATACCAAACCTCACCATCTTCATACCAGACACTCCCCTGACCCCCCGCGTGACCAAACCAGGCTTGGTTTGGTCCGAATCTACCCACAACTTCTAAAAAACCAGATCTGAAAATCCAGACCTTAGAACACATGAACCTGGGGAATCCGGCTAGCCTTAACGGGGGTTTGAGGTCTAATAGACCTTAATCAAGGTGTTCTCATGTGAGAACACCCTGATTAAAGTTTGTTCGGCCTCAAAGGGTCAGAGTTGAGTCAGATTTGGATCAATTTTGTTTGGACATTTCTCGGTAAGTTTTTCTTTTCCTTTTTGTTTTATTCAACTGCTAATTAAGTTGTCAACATGTTTCGTTGTGTTTGTTTGTTATTTTTGTTATTTTTCATTCGGATTTCTTCCATCTCTGTCAAAGACCTTTTATTTGGTCGATTGTTTTCTGTGTGTGATTTGAACGTATCCTATGATAAACATGTCCGATTAGGATAGTCGTCGCATAAATAACTTATATAGGTTCCCAGTGATTGACCAAAGTTGTCTGAAGCCCTTCAGGTCCCTGTATGTATTGGTTTATATGAACGACTGATTGTTACCTGTTATAATTAGTATAGTCGACTTGATAAATGTCGTCGATTAACTTCCTACGACTGAATGTTCAAATATTCTAATTCGTACAACTTCACGTAAGTGAATGGACCTGTTGATTGTTAATTGGATGCTTGACATTAGCTATGACTACTAGCTTGTAACTGCATTGTAAACAAATTAAAAGAATCAGGCTAGGGCAGTCTTGAATAGAACTTTCAGAAGTTCAAAATGCCCTGATGCTGCAAGGGGTTTAGGGCAGTAATAATCAAGGTTAACAAGGGTAGTCTGGGGTTCGAGAAAAACAAGGAAAAAGCTTAGTTTAAGTGAGCTGACAAGTAGGGTACTAATTTAGGATTAAACTAATGCAAATGGGGAACAAGACACAAGAGTATGGGGGTTTAAAATGAATACTCAAATGAACCCATAATTCTTGATTAAAGAATAAGGCCAAGCGTGGGGAACAAATGGCTGGCATCAAAAAGATGCTTAGGCGTGGGATTTAATAGGTATGGGCAGTCTGCAAATTGGCAGGATCCAGGCAGCTTGACTGCACTGGTTGTTTGGCTTATAAATAGGCCATTTCAGAACTTAAAAGGGGCTGGAAATTTTAGTCTTGAGGAGAGGTCTTGTGAGTTGAAGAAAACTGGAAAAAAAACAGAAGGAAATTTCCAGAAATACTATAATTAAACACTGTCCAAAAACTGCACAAAGAAACCAAGTTGGTTATCCTAACTGGGATTGTTATTTGTTCCATTAAGAGAAGTCTGTGTTCTTCTGCTATGATTGTTACTACACTGAGCTTTCTGTGTACTGTTGGTTTGAGTTTTGACTATCGGAACTGTAGTGGTTATTTGTTGAGCTTTTGGGGTTATTGGGATCACTGGATTGCTGTTACATTCAACATTCTGGGCTGTTGTTTCCTGCTCTGTTTTTCTGGGATTGTCTGTCCATTGCTCGATCACTTGTTGAGCTTCTCCATTGTGGCTGTTTTGGTTGTTGCTGTGTTGTGTTGTTTACCTGCTGCTGTGCTTGCTGTGTACCACTCAGCTGATCATCTTTCTTCTTCTTTTGCTCCTCTATACCAGGTACACAAATATACTACCACTGTAACTTGAAAGGTTTGAGCATGAATGTAAAAGAGAAGATCTGCAGATGCTTATATATGCATAGACTATTATGTTAGGCCTCATATAATGTATAATAGTTTACATTCTTGTTTTGGATACTGGAGATAGTCCTCATGCCTAATAAATGTCAATGTATGGTAGTTGAATGTTAGACTGTGTATATAGGTTGGTGATAAAAGTATGCCCAATGCATTAGGTTGTATCTTAGATTTAGCTTACTGGTGTAGTATAATTCTGTAATGTATGCCAAGCATTAAAATCGTACACTACTAGTTAAGTTCTTTCCCTTCTGATAAGCTGCTTCATATAACTGGTAAACCATGTTTTAAGATAAAGAACATAGAGCTTGCAATCTCAACCTCACGAAGGTCGAATCCAGGTCGAAACAGACCAAGCAGGCCCGCATCGAACAAACAATGGCCCAGGTCTGGTCCATCATGCATGGGCTGGATTTGGGCCCTTAATTTTTGCTCGGCTGACTGTGTACGTGGCCGTGCTTCTGATTTTGCACAAGCACTCGGAATTCTGTTATAGATAACTTGCAAGCATGTAATTAACTAGGGCTATCTATTGTTTTCAATTAGTAGAGACAAGCGCGACAAGAAACGTAGTTGCTATAGGATATCCCTTTAAAAACAAGGATGAGACGAGCCTCGACGAACAAAATGTACAAAAGTTGCGGGGCCCTCTATTGTATGCATATATCAAAGTGTTTAGAATTCGGGACGTGCCGTTTAGCGAATTTCACGGCCCTCCCAAAATAATAACACGATAGTTTCTTTAGGTGCGTATTTAATAATCTATTTTCTTAAACTTGGGTGTGCATTTCATGCGACCCAAATCCAAATCCCAAAACGTCAAATAAAATATGTTCCGGATTGTGGGTGCATTTCATGTGACGCAGTCCAAAGACATGTTTTTTTAGCGATGTTCACATTCCTAAAAAATAATGATAATAAAGCGGTAAAAGATAAAATTTGCACATGGTTCATAATTGTATTTAAAATCAGATAAATAAGCCGAGTATAACAGTTGAGCGACCGTGCTAGAACCACGGAACTCGGGAATGCCTAACACCTTCTCCCGGGTTAACAGAATTCCTTGTCCGGATTTCTGGTACGCGGACTGTAATATGGAGTCATTCTTTTCCTCGGTTCGGGATTAAAATTGGTGACTTGGGACACCCTAAAACTCCCAAGTGGCGACTCTGAAATAAATAAACCAATCCCGTTTCGATTGTCCTTTAATTGGAAAAAACTCCCTTGTGCCCGCGCGGGTATGAAAAAGGAGGTATGACAGCTCTGGCGACTCTGCTGGGGAATTCTAAAACCAGAACTACTGGTTCTGGGATAAAAATTCGAGCTTAGAATAAATTGTTATGTTCAGCTTTATCTGATTTTGTTACATGATCTGTGCTTAATGTGCTAATTGGTTGCCTTTTACTGCTTTGATATTACGTGAACTGTATATAAATTGTGCCGAAACCCATCTTCTCTCTGAGTCTTCTAAATCATGAAGAAGGGCGTACTTCGTACGGCTTCTTTTCTGTATAGTGTCAAATCCCAATTTAGAACGAGGTTCGGACAAGTTGCTAAGCCGGTGAAGCTTCTGTATTCCCGGTACGCTGCCCCCCCTCGGCTCGAGCTGTCCGCTCGGGTAAGCCAGGTCTAGAACAAACACCCAGGTTCTGAACCTAGAATAACTCAACTTCATGCCGGATCCCTAGTAGGAACGCTTATTTGCATCATGTGCATTTTTGACTTAGGGGACTCAACACAGGGGTTGAGTCCATCTAGGAATAGCAACCTGAAATAGAAAAGGCCATCCTGATACATCCTACTCACTGCTTGTGCATTTATTTGCTTCAAACATGCATGATGACCGGTTTTGAATGTTGGGAAATTTTTACAAAAAAAAATAATAAAAAAAATGACAAAATGCAGATAGAAGAGAAAATGGGTATATTTATGAGTTTGTTTTACTAAAAACAAAGGAAAAGAGAAAAGAGAAAAATAGCAAGCTGAGAATGAGGAATGAGTTTTTATTTTATTTTACTCTATTTTCAAAAAAAAGAAATAAAAAAAATAATGATAAATAAATAAACTAGTTAGTTTATTACCCGAACTACGTCGGTTTGATTCTCACCGGATGTGGGATACGTAGGCAACCCTCATCGGGTCCAACTCCCTTTTTCATTTTACCAATAATGATATACCATAAAGCATATATGTACATATATATACACATGTATATAAATACATATATTGTTTGTTTTTGTTTTCAAAGATTTTTTGTTTAGAGTCAAAATAAAGGTTTTTGTTTTCGCCTAAAAGGTCACCTTAATAAATGTGCAGGATGAGCACAGAGCAAAATGAACCATTCTCGGCCCTCAGCGAGGTCCCTCTACAACTCCACATGTGGTGGAATGACTTGGAAGCCGATAGCAAAGGGGTAGTAGGAAGAATATTGGGAGGTTTTGTAAATTTGTTGGGTGTTAGGCCGAGGACAGATATTCTTGAAGCTCTAATACCATTTTGGGACCCAACCCGCAATGTATTCCGTTTTGTTGACTTTGAACTTTCACCGACACTTGAGGAAGTCGCCGGATATGCGGGATTGAATGAGAGGTTAAGAGGGCAATATTTGCTTTCGCCAAGGCCAGTGTCTCCGCATGCGTTTCTGGATCTACTAAGCATCAGTCGGAAGATACAACATGACGATTTATCGAGAGGATGTTGTGATCTCCATTTCTTGTATCAGCGGTACGGAGCCCCGCAGGGTTTCGAGGAACCGAACCTTGGGCTAACTCACGGCGGGAACAGAAACAAATGGGAAGCAAGACGTACTTTGGCTTTCATCACAGCGTTCTTGGGAGTCATGGTCTGTCCAAGGAAGGATAAAAAGATAGAGATAGGTCTGGTAGGGATGGCCGACGTGGCAATCAAAAGAACCAATAGTACTGTGGTTCCTTTGATTTTGTCCGAAATCTACCGGGCTCTGACTATATGCCGAGAAGGAGGCAAGTTCTTCCAAGGTTGCAACCTGTTACTTCAGCTATGGATGCAGGAACATCTCCATCACCGAGTAGGATACATGAACCACGGGTTGACCGAGAGGAATTGTATCAGCGGATTCAAGAAGCGCATGACAGGCGCCAGATTTCCTGAAGGTGTCGAAGCATGGTTTACACGGTTAAGGTCAACAACAGCTGACCAAATTGAATGGGCATTCGGTTGGTTGACTGATACTGAGGTGATCTACATGTCGGCTGAAGAATGTCATGTTCTCTTAATGGGGCTTCGCAGCATCCAGCCATATGCCCCTCATCGGGTATTACGACAACTGGGCAGGTTTCAAGTAGTCCCTACTGATGAAGATCTGAGCAAGCATGCCTTGGAATTAAGCCCGGGAGTCATATTCCCCGAGGGGAAGATTAGAAAACTATGGCATGAATGTAGATTCTTGGAGCCCAAGACCATGGTGCGAGAACTAGCTAAAGGTGAGGTAGACCCAAAGTACGATGCTTGGTTCGAAAGAAGGTTTCAGATTCGGCAAAGACCTGCTAAAAGGGCCCACGTCCAACACTTCACAGATGATTCACAAGAGCAATGGGGATGGTTAAAAAGGGAGGAAGGTTACCGGGTTGAAATCGGGAAGCTAAAGCAACAAGTCGAAAGGCTTGTATTTGAGAACAATGTGCAAGTCGCCTCGGAGCAGGCTGAAAGAAACAAGCTAGCCCAAGAAAACCAAACCTTGAAGGCCCGCCTTCGCCAAGCCAGTAAGAGTAACGTTGACCGACAGAAGCGTCGCTCTGACGAAAGATTGATAGCAAGTTTGAGAAATCAGGTCATCCAAAGCCAAGAAGAATTAGAACAATCAAAAGCTTGCATAGCAAGGATGAAGGTCAGATGGGCAAAGTACACAATGGCCCGGAAGCAGCGTTTGCAACAGGTCATAAGGGATTATGAAATGAACATCGGGATATTAAGGGAGACGAACTCCACTCTACATGATCGGATCATCAAACAAGCACGAGACGCCCAGGCCGATAGAAGACAGTGCTACGATGCAATGGCCTGCATGGAAAGACAAATGGAGTTGTTCCAGGATCGACTTGCCGACAATGCTCAGGCACTGGGGTTAAAGAACCGACAAATCAGGCAGTTGTTCATTGAAAGGGATAACATTCGAGCAAGGATTGACGAAATCGGCATTACATCTACATGAAATGCCTGGCATGTGAGCGAACACCTCGGAAGACCCTCCTTGTTTCCATCATGGGCTGCGTCCACCGGATTATGAACGAGTTGAAGAGCCTGCAAAGAGTCCTTACACCTAGAGCCGCGGAAAGGCCAAATGATGCCTCGCAGACCCTTAAGTTGGAGAATTAGTTTTTGGTCAAAGTCCTGTTTATTTGGCTTTTGTTGTTTTCCCATATGTTGTTTTCTTTTCTTTAAACCAAGTTTAAAACCGTGGAGTCTGTACTTTTGCTATTTTTATTTGAAGTAATGTGTAATAGCAAATTTTGATAATGAAATTAAGTGATTCCAGAAGAATTTCTATGTGTCTTTACTTTGAGGCAGAACTACGCTTGGTCTGATTCGCGCGGGGACGTGATACGTAGGCAATCCCCATAAGATTCGACCGCTTTTAATAAAGAAAGAAAAGAAAATACAAAAATAAATAAAAAAGGGGCAAATGAGCAAGCCGGGATGACGCATGTTGTTTGAAGCAAAGCATGTAGAAACGGTTAGCTGCCTAGGAGCATTGCATCCTCTATGTGTTATGATCAAATCTAGTCGTAGTTGCTTTTAAATTCGAAAGATGTGAAACAGTTGAGCTAATTACTTGCTAATATAATTATGAAGCGATAGTTGAGAAGCAGATGAGTTAAAGAAGGAAGTGTGGTATTTTTCTCTGTTAAACTCTAACGCTAACAAAAGTTTGTTGTTGTCTGATACCAGACAAGTTAGTTGTTAAAGAACTCTGGCAACACACTCCTACCAAACCAGATCCAAAGGACCGATAGCAACAAGCATGACTACCTCAGAGAATAGTAATGAGGAAGAGAGGCCGATGAGCCAGTTGTTGAAAGAAGCGATGGAAAAGATTGAAAGGATGGGACTAGAGATGAGTGCAATGCAGCTAGCCATAGCCAAAACACAAAAGAGCCCTGAAACACTGGGACACACGCCGGAATACCCTCACTCTGGCCCTTCCACAAGCCGCCCAAATCCCTTTTATCATCAAGAAAGAAGCCCTCATGATTCCCAAGCTCCACCACCCTATCAACCTCTCCCAACACCCAATATTCCCATTTTTATGGGACCAACATCAGCCCATTTGCAAAGAACGACCAGTGAGCCATTGTTTCAGGCTCACGATACACAATACTATCCCCCGAGCCTACATTTCATGCTCCCGAGCCACAGACTTACAATCCACACTTGGAAGTGCCGGCAGAGATTGAGAAGCCGGTCAAGGCCCCTGAACAGGATGAGGTATTGAGAAAGTTCAAAAGCCTGGAGCAGTCCTTCAGGAACTTGCACGGGCTGGGCAATCAAGTCAGCGTAGCATACAAAGATCTGTGCCCTTTCCCAGACGTCCAACTCCCGGCTGGGTTCAAGATGCCTAAGTTTGATTTATATGAAGGGCACGGTGATCCCATGGCACATTTGCGGGGATTCTGTAGCAAAATGAGAGGGGCAGGCGGCAAGGATGAGCTGCTGATAGCTTATTTCGGCCAAAGTCTGAGCGGATCTGCACTAGAATGGTATACCAGGCAGGATTCCAGCAGGTGGTACACGTGGGATGATCTGGCGCAGGCTTTTGCAGGTCATTTCCAGTACAATCTCGAGATAGTCCCTGACCGTCTCACATTATTGAGAACTGGGAAGAAACCCGGGGAAAGTTTTCGCGAGTTCGGGTTCCGCTGGAGAGAACAAGCAGCTAGAGTCGATCCTCCCATGAGAGAGGGAGAGATGGTGGACTATTTCTTGCAAACATTGGATCCAACCTACTTTGGTCACTTGGTGACAACAGTTGGAAAATCTTTCAACGAGGTGGTCAAGATAGGGGTCATGATAGAAGAGGGTCTGAGGTCTGACAAAATCTTGAACTATTCGGCACTCAAGGCCACAACCCAGGCTATTCAAAGCGGCACGGGAGGTGCGCTGAGAAGAAAGAAAGAAGAGGTTGCCACGATCGAGGCAGGCAGTTGGTCCAGGGCTGGCCGGCCACACTACAACCAACCCTGACCTCACAGGTCAAACTACCCATACAACCCACCACAAAATTTCTATCCACCTCGAGAACCACATTGTTCCGTACACCAGGCCCAAGCATACACTCGCGCCGGCTCCCCAGAACATATATGCACCACCACAAAACACCTACCCTCCACCGAGGGCGTATAGAAACCCTTCAGGGGCAGGCTTTCGGGGAAATCCAGATGCTAGGAATGACAGGTTGCGGAAACAGAGAACTTTCACGGAGTTGGGAGAAACCTACACCGCTTTGTTCCACAAGCTGAGGCAATTGGGTTTGGTTAGTCCTGTCCAGACTCGAGAACCAAATCCCCCACCTCAGAATTTGGATCGATCAATAAGTTGTGAATACTGCTCAGGGATGCTCGGGCACGATACCGAGAAGTGTTGGAAATTGAGGCATGCCATACAGGATCTTATTGACACCAATAAGATCGAGGTCCAGACACCGGAGGCTCCTAACATCAACCAGAACCCACTACCAGCGCACCACGAGACTCACATGATTGAGTTGGTATATGAGGGAGGAGAGTTGAGAAAACCCTCACAAACAGTGATGATGATCCAGGCCGCCCCGAAAGAAGTCTCAACCAGTGGAGGAACGAGTGTACAGTCGCAGGGAGAAGGCGTCAAGCCGGTAGTGATATTGGGAAAGCGCCCGTCCGCCATAACAAGCAAACCCGAGCCAAACAAGCTGGTAATATCAGGGATTCCGCCCACACCTGCTGTTGTGTTAAAGGGGGCACATAGAGAACTGGTCACCATAAAGCCTGTAGTCCAGCTGCCGATGATTGATAGCAAGGCTGTAACTTGGAAATATGAAAAGGCGGTGGTGATGTACAAAGGAAAACAAGTGGAAGAAGTCAGTTGTGAAGCGCAAGGGCTGACTCGATCAGGTCATTGTTTTGCTCCGGTGGAGCTAAGAAGAACCAACCCAGTTGCAACCAAGAAACCTGTGTCCGAAGAAGAGGCTGAGGAGTTCCTGAGGAAGATGAAAGTGCAGGACTACTCCGTGGTCGAACAGCTGAGAAAAACACCGGCCCAGATCTCGTTGCTGTCATTACTGATCCATTCTGAGGAGCATCGACGGGCTTTGATGAAGATATTGAACGAAGCTTATGTACCCAACGAGATTTCTGTAAACCACCTGGAAACCATTGCCAACAAGATTTTCGAGGTGAACAAGGTAACATTCTCAGATGATGATCTGCCGGTGGAAGGTACGGAGCATAATAAAGCTCTATACCTAGCTGTCAAATGTGAAGACTCGGTGGTAACTCGAGTATTGGTGGATAACGGCTCAAGCGCCAATATTTGTCCACTATCTACCCTGAACCAGTTAAAGATCGACCACGGAAGGATCCACAAGAACAGTATCTGTGTCCGAGGGTTCGACGGAAACGGAACAGCCACTGTGGGGGATGTTGTACTTGAACTGACTATTGGTCCAGTCCTGTTTGCCATGGAATTCCAGGTGTTAGACTCCACAGTATCTTATAACCTGCTGTTGGGACGACCATGGATTCATGCAGCCAAAGCGGTGCCCTCCACCCTACATCAGATGGTGAAGTTCGAGTGGGAAAGACAAGAAGTCGTGTTACACGGCGAGGATACAACATGCACCACGGGCGGAGCCATTGTACCTTTCATAGAGACCGCTGATGACAAAGGTCCTTGGGTCTACCAGATTTTCGATACAGGGTCGGCCGACAAAATTTCTGAAGGAGAAATCATCCCGCACCCTAGGGTAGCTGCCGCAATAATCATGATGGTCACAGAAATGCTGGTTAATGGATTCGTGCCGGGAAAGGGCCTAGGAGTCAAGCTTCAGGGGATTGTCCAACCGGTCACCTTGCCTAAAAATCTGGAAACTTTCGGATTGGGGTTCAAACCAACCGCAGCGGATAGGAAGCAAGCGCGAAAAATGAAGAAGAGGGTTTGGTTTCTGCCCAAACCAGTGCCACGTCTCTCAAGGTCTTTTGTTAAAGCAAGTGCCAAGGGGTCATCGGTCCCAAAGATTCTAGGACCATTGATCGGTATAAATGAGGACCTGAATCAGAGTTTTGAGAGGCTATTCGCTGATGTCAGTGTGGTAGAAGTTGGAGAAGGTTCCAGCAGAACAGAGATACAGTTTGTGGGGCCTGAGGCCAAAACCAACAATTGGACTGTTACTCTTCTTCCTGTTCGAGGGGAGTCTTGGTAGTAGGCTTTGATTTATGTTTTGTTTGTTTTGTTTTGTTCGGATTATTCCAAGGTGTAATCCAAATTTTACTTTTGTTTTGTAAAAGTGTGAACCCTTTTATCCCGCAAGTTTAATAAAGTTCTCTTCTTTTGTCCCATTTTAATTTTGTTTTGTTCTTTTTCTTTCTGAACAGTTCTCTTTTTACTGGTTCTAATGACATGGCATGCACAGCGGATCTTCGACCTAGTCTAATAAATCAATCTGAATCCGACTCAATGATGCAAGAGGTCGTTTGTGACGATGAATCTGAATGTGACGAAGGTGAAGCCTTCGAAGAGATAAACCGAGAACTGTGCCAATTTGAAGAGAAACCCAAGCCTAACCTAAATGACACTGAGGCTGTGAATCTAGGAGACGCTGATAACATCCAAGAAACCAAAATCAGCATCCACATTGAGCCGAAGGTCAGGGAAGAATTGATCAAAACCCTCATGGAATTCAAGGATGTTTTTGCATGGTCATATGACGATATGCCTGGATTAAGCACCAATTTAGTGGTTCACAAATTGCCCACTGAACCCGGCATACCCTCCGGTCAAGCAAAAACTAAGGAAATTTAAAACAGAAATGAGTGTAAAGATCAAAGAAGAGGTGATTAAGCAGTTGCAGGCGAAGGTCATTCGGGTCACTCGATATCCCGAGTGGTTGGCCAATGTGGTACCAGTCCCAAAGAAGGATGGAAAAATCAGGGTGTGCGTCGACTACCGCAACCTCAACAAAGCAAGTCCCAAGGACAATTTTCCGTTACCCAACATTCATATCCTGATCGATAATTGCGCTGGGCGCGAGATCGGATCCTTTGTGGATTGCTATGCGGGTTATCATCAGATCCTAATGGACGAAGAGGATGCTGAGAAGACAGCGTTTATTACGCCATGGGGAACCTACTGCTATCGGGTAATGCCGTTCGGGTTAAAGAACGCCGGGGCAACGTACATGCGAGCAATGACTGCTGTGTTTCATGACATGATACACAAAGAAATAGAGGTGTACGTCGATGATGTGATCATCAAATCTTGGCGTCAGGAGGACCATGTAGCAGACCTAAGGAGATTTTTCCAAAGACTCCGGAGGTATGATATCAAGCTTAACCCGGCCAAATGCGCATTCGGGGTTCCATCAGGAAAGTTGCTAGGATTCATCGTCAGTCGACGGGGGATTGAGTTAGACCCATCCAAAATTGAATCCATCCGAGATTTGCCACCGCCAAGGAACAAAACAGAGGTAATGAGTTTGCTGGGTAGACTCAATTATATCAGCAGGTTCATCGCTCAACTCACAGCAACTTGTGAGCCCATATTTCGGCTGCTGAGAAAGGACGCTGCAGTAGGTTGGACAGCAGAGTGTCAGGAGGCCTTCGACCAAATCAAAGGGTATCTGTCTAATCCACCCGTATTGGTCCCGCCTAAGCCCGGGAAACCCCTAATCCTTTACCTGACGGTCTTGGAAAATTCATTTGGTTGTGTACTGGGGCAACATGATGACACAGGAAGGAAGGAGCAGGCCATCTACTATCTTAGCAAGAAATTCACAGTACATGAGGTCAAGTACACTCAACTCGAGAAAACATGCTGCGCCCTAACTTGGGTAGCTCAGAAGTTGAAGCATTACTTGTCCTCATATACTACTTATCTCATATCCCGTTTGGACCCATTGAAGTATATCTTTCAGAAACCTATGCCCACGGGAAGGTTAGCAAAATGGCAAATTCTGCTCACAGAGTTCGATATCGTCTATGTGACGAGGACAGCCATGAAAGCCCAGGCGCTGGCCGACCATTTGGCAGAGAATCCCGTTGATGAAAAGTACGAGCCCTTAAGAACGTACTTTCCCGACGATGAGGTAATGCATACGAATGAGATGGAATTAACTGAGGAACCGGGTTGGAAGCTTTTCTTCGATGGAGCTGCAAACGCGAAAGGGGTTGGAATAGGAGCAGTACTCATTTCTGAAACAGGACGCCATTATCCTGTTACGGCTCAACTACGCTTCTATTGCACCAATAATATGGCCGAGTATGAAGCTTGCATTTTGGGTCTGCGCTTAGCTGCGGACATGGATGTCCAAGACGTCTTGGTCTTGGGAGACTCGGACCTCTTGGTACATCAAATTCAGGGTGAATGGGAAACACGAGATCTAAAGCTCATACCATACCGACAATGCTTGCATGATCTGAGCAAGCGATTTCGATCGGTGAAGTTCAAACATATCCCGAGAGTTCACAATGAGGTTGCGGATGCCTTGGCCACCTTAGCATCAATGCTGTACCACCCTGACAAAATGTATGTTGATCCTCTGCACATCCAGGTCCATGATCAGCACGCTTATTGCAACGCCGTAGAAGAGGAACCAGATGGCGAACCCTGGTTTCATGATATCAAGGAATACCTCAGAAGGGGGATATATCCAGAACAGGCCACTGGAGACCAAAAAGAGCCCTTCGGCGTTTGTCGAATGGTTTCTTCCTCAGCGGGGGAGTGTTGTACAAAAGAACCCCGGATTTGGGATTGTTGAGATGTATAGATGCCGGTCAAGCCACGACGGTTATGGCAGAGGTACATGCTGGAGTTTGTGGGCCACACATGAGTGGATATGTATTGGCAAGGAAGATCCTTTGAACAGGGTGTTATTGGCTCACCATGGAACACGATTGTATCACTTTCGTGAGGAAATGCCATCAGTGCCAGATACATGGAGATTTGATTCATTCTCCGCCAACAGAGTAACATACGATGTCAGCACCCTGGCCGTTTGTGGCATGGGGCATGGATGTCATTGGGCCCATCGAGCCGGTAGCATCCAACGGTCATAGGTTCATTCTAGTGACCATTGATTACTTCAACAAATGGGTTGAGGCTAAAACCTTCAAGTCGGTAACCAAAAAGGCAGTAGTGGACTTTGTTCACTCCCATATCATCTGCAGATTTGGAATCCCAAAAGTGATCATCACGGATAACGGGGCGAATCTTAACAGCAGCTTGATGAGGGAGGTATGCCAACAATTCAAGATTACCCACCGCAATTCCACCCCATATCGTCCCAAGGCGAATGGAGCGGTCGAAGCAGCCAATAAGAACATCAAGAAGATACTGCGAAAGATGGTGGAAGGATCCAGACAATGGCACGAGAGATTACCCTTCGCTTTGTTGGGTTACCGCACTACTGTCCGGACTTCCATAGGTACAACTCCTTATTTGTTGGTGTACGGAACTGAAGCCGTAATACCGGCGGAGGTCGAAATTCCATCCCTCCGGATTATCGCTGAAGCCGGGATTGATGATGAGGAATGGGTCAAAGCTCAATTGGAACAGTTGAGCTTGATAGATGAGAAAAGATTGGCAGCAGTGTGCCATGGTCAGCTATACCAGAAGAGAATGGCGAGAACATATAATAAAAAGGTACGCCCCAGGAAGTTTGAAGTAGGGCAGCAGGTATTGAAGAAAATCCTCCCACATCAGGTCGAGGCAAAAGGCAAATTCGCCCCAAATTGGCAAGGGCCTTATATCGTGACCAGAGTGTTGTCCAATGGTGCTTTGTGTTTGACAGATATCGAGGGAAGATGTGTCGACATGGCTATCAATTCTGATGCAGTCAAGAGATATTATGCGTAATTTCTTTAATTATGGCAATTTTTGGTTCATTTGTTTGTATCTGGTATTTATTGGATAATGAGATGACGGAGGCAATTCTTTCTTCTATCCAAACACTTTAACCCTTGTTTCCCCCTTCGAGCCTTAAGTTATTCTTTCATACCCCTCTTTTGGAATCACTAATGGAAAAGACATGAAAAGAAAGAAAAAAGAAAAGAAAAGAAAAAGAAAAAATGAAAAGAAGGAAAAAGAAAAAGAAGATAAAATCATAAGAAATACAAAACCGTGGGAACTACGTTTGACCTGATTGCTCAAAGAGGATACGTAGGCGCCTCACGGCTCGGTCATAGTGTGCATCATAATGTATATAGGATGCATAATGTACATAGTGTGCATAATAGGCACAGTGTGCGTAACGCACATAGCTCAACATAAGTATAAAAAATAAAATTCCCCCAAGCAAGAAAACTGGGCAGAGGCTATGTTTTAAGTTCCAACAAAGGTTTGATTCCAAAAGCTGTAGCAGATCACCCATCAAAATTATTTTCATTTTTGATAGCCTTTCTTTATCCCCATACCAAAACCAACATCGACGTCCAAAAGACCTCCCGGTCAATATCCAAGAGATGCCAAGTCAGGCAAATAAAGCCGAGAATAATACACCGATCCCCAGCAAAGAAGAGATCATAAGACTGGGAATGAATTGGTGGTCAAAGGAATCTCCAGAAGAGAGGGTCGTATCGACAACACCCCGATTCCTCAATGAAGAAATAAAATGAGAGAGTCTTATCGGTGAAAACCTTCACAGGCACCGAAAGGCGACGCAAGATGAGAGATATAAAATGAGAGAGTCTTATCGGTGAAAACCTTCACATGCACCATAAGGCGCCGGGAGATGAGAGAAAAGAGAGAGTCTCATTAGTGAAAACCCCTCGAAGGGCACTATGAGGCGACAAGACAGATCAACAAAAAAGCAACCACATTCGCAACGAAATGGACACTCATTTATCATCCCCAGCAAGTCAGACCATCGGGCAAATCGATTGATACAACTAGACTGGGTCGGGAATCTATGGTGCACGTCATGATCACGGGGACCAGTCATGTCCTCCAGATAAGTTCTTCTGAGTTTCTTCTCCCACCAAATATTGGTTCAGAAAGATTTTCTCCTTTTTTTATCTTTTATTTCTCTTCCTAAAATTTGTCTTGAAAAGGATTTTTCAAAGCTTACTACCAGAGACCGAAGGGGAATTCATCCAATGCAGGATAACACAAACAGTCTTAAAGGCCGGCCCCAGGCAATGCAATGATCGTTCCTTGCAGTTTCGGAGGAAGTAAGCTCCTGAAGGGAGTAGTTTCGGGGGTAGAAGCAGACTCCCACAACATGTACTTAAAGAGAAAGCAGGAAGGGGGATAAATTGAAAACCAGCCCCCAGCAGGCCAGAAACCCCCAGCAAGCAAGTTTGTCCACCCAACCAATTATGGGGACATAGAGCAAGAAAAAGGGGAAGAGAGGAAAAATCATCCGTCGGAAGGACACCTCCTCCCACCACGATTGAAACTAACTAACTCCTTTTTGCTGGCTGTAGGGAAACAAAGGATTAATGTTGGCAGCAAGACGCAACGCCAGGGAAATCACCAAAAACCGGGGCAGAAAATTTTCCGCCGATTGTCAAAAAAAAATTCTCGGAAGAACGGGGAAACAATTTCGAATACGTTTAAGTTCTAGGTCGCCCACCAGTAAAATGCGGGAATACATTTAAGTTCTAGGTCACCCACCAGTATAATGCGGGAATACATTTAAGTTCTAGGTCGCCCACCAGTATAATGCGGGAATACATTTAAGTTCTAGGTCGCCCACCAGTATAATGCGGGAATACGTTTAAGTTCTAGGTCGCCCACCAGTAAAATGCGGAAATACATTTAAGTTCTAGGTCGCCCACCAGTATAATGCCGGAATACATTTAAGTTCTAGGTCGCCCACCAGTAAAATGCGGGAATACATTTAAGTTCTAGGTCGCCCACCAGTATAATGTGGGAATACGTTTAAGTTCTATGTCGCCCACCAGTAAAATACGGGAATACATTTAAGTTCTAGGTCGCCCACCAGTATAATGCGGGAATACATTTAAGTTCTAGGTCGCCCACCAGTATAATGCGGGAATACATTTAAGTTCTAGGTCGCCCACCAGTATAATGCGGGAATATATTTAAGTTCTAGGTCGTCCACCAATAAAATGCGGGAATACATTTAAGTTCTAGGTCGCCCACCAGTATAATGCGGGAATACATTTAAGTTCTAGGTCGCCACCAGTATAATGCGGGAATACATTTAAGTTCTAGGTCGCCCACCAGTAAAATGCGGGAATACATTTAAGTTCTAGGTCGCCCACCAGTATAATGCGGGAATATATTTAAGTTCTAGGTCGCCCACCAGTATAATGCGGGAATACATTTATGTTCTAGGTCGCCCACCAGTATAATGCGGGAATACATTTAAGTTCTAGGTCGCCCACCAGTATAATGCGGAAATACATTTAAGTTCTAGGTCGCCCACCAGTATAATGCGGGAATACATTTAAGTTCTAGGTCGCCCACCAGTATAATGCGGGAATACATTTAAGTTCTAGGTCGCCCACCAGTATAATGCGGGAATACATTTAAGTTCTAGGTCGCCCACCAGTAAAATGCGGGAATACTTTTCAGCTCTAGATTTTGGAATCAGTAACCCCACCTGAAGTCGGAAGGTTACAACAGAGACCCCAGGCAGGAAACAATAAAATCCCCAGCACCAAGAGGCAGAAGGCTGCAAAGGCAAGCGCGCGATTCAAAAGGAAGAAGGAATGCGTCTCAAAAGAAGCAGTTTGGGAACGTTATAGCATGCCCTACATAACAATCTTGATGAAGAAAGCCATACCACTGAAGAAACCATTGAAAGGCTTAAATAAGAGGGCCATGTTCCCAGCAGATCAAGCAAAGTGATGAAAACTGGCATTCAGAAAAGGTGAAGGACCAGCATCATCTCCAAGTTCACAAAATAAAGGCGTCAGAGGAAAGCGTTAGCCGACAAGAAAGCAAGGCAACAAGAACAAGTTGAAGATGGATGAGATTTCAGGATCCTCAGTTTAGCTTAGCTTCTTGTTTTCCTTTTAGAGCAATGTAATAGGGAGATCGGTTGAGCAGTAGCATCCTACAGCAGCATACAACAGCGCACAACAACAGCAAACACTACAGTCACACGGTAGTCCCAGCTACCAAAATTTCCCGAACTACATTGACCTGATTCCTGTTCAGCCCAGGATATGTAGGAAACCTCTGAAGCAAAGGTTCGGTCAAATCTTTTTCAAAAAATGCTTCACACGGAGTATTCGGACGGGCAAAAATCGCTCGCTTTATCTTTGCGCGAAAACCCTTCGTGTCTTCGTGCAAAGAGGGGCAGCTGTAAGCACGTGATTTTTGCTTCACGGACAAGCACTCCAAAAGAAAACAAAAATAGTGACCAGTGACCTCGCTGTACAAATTTTCCAATTTTTCATGACATGTACTGCTAGTCATTTGTGGTTCATCCCATTTTTTTGCATTTTTTGATCTTATCAGTCAAAACACAAGGTATGTCTGTCATAGTAATCAAACCGTAATTCAGTAGTTAAAAGAAAATTCAAAAATATATGTGCATTGTTCGTTCTAGGTTGTGATTTAACTTACTTGAACATTTTAATTTGGTGTGATAATGGTGTTGAAGTGTTACATTGTTGATTGTTTTAATTTCGTTTGTTTTACTATTTATTTGTTATTTTTCATTTTTTTGTTTTAAAATTAGAAAAAAAAACAAAAAAGAAAAGAGTTGAAAATCGGTTTGGGCCCAAGAATGAAACGAAATAGGCCCAAAATCGGCACTCAAGTCCAGTCCAAATCCGGCCTGCCCAAGCACCAATTCAAACGACGCCGTTTCAGGCAAGTCGATCTGAGCCGTCTAAGCCTCTTGATCCAACGGTCCACATCCGCACCCGTGACCCAACCTGTTTAGCCGGTCCAACCCAATCCATCACTTAAATCCAAACGACCCCGTTTTAATACCAAACGACCTCGTCTCACCCCTCACCATCAGATCCAAGCCGTTGAGATCATCTGATCCAACGACTCAGATCTAAACCCCTAGACCATATATAAGCTTTATATCACACCCCACGCCCCCTAGTCGAACCCCCCCTTCACTCAGCTCCTTCCTCACCAAGCCCTGAAACCCCCGAAACCCTAGCAGCCGCCCTAGTTTCCCCTTCACCAGAACCCGGCGGCATGAACGCCGGTGACCACCTCCTGAACACCCTTGGACCCCCTCACTCTCCTGAACATGGATCTATTACCCCTAGCCTCGAATCCCCTTCCTTCATCTCGAATCTTCATTTGAAGATTCGAGTCGAACCCAGACCTATACCAAACCTCACCATCTTCATACCAGACACTCCCCTGACCCCCCGCGTGACCAAACCAGGCTTGGTTTGGTCCGAATCTACCCACAACTTCTAAAAACCAGATCTAAAAATCCAGACCTTAGAACACATGAACCTGGGGAATCCGGCTAGCCTTAACGGGGGTTTGAGGTCTAATAGACCTTAATCAAGGTGTTCTCATGTGAGAACACCCTGATTAAAGTTTGTTCGGCCTCAAAGGGTCAGAGTTGAGTCAGATTTGGATCAATTTTGTTTGGACATTTCTCGGTAAGTTTTTCTTTTCCTTTTTGTTTTATTCAACTGCTAATTAAGTTGTCAGCATGTTTCGTTGTGTTTGTTTGTTATTTTTGTTATTTTTTTTCATTCGGATTTCTTCCATCTCTGTCAAAGACCTTTTATTTGGTCGATTGTTTTCTGTGTGTGATTTGAACGTATCCTATGATAAACATGTCTGATTAGGATAGTCGTCGCATAAATAACTTATATAGGTTCCCAGTGATTGACCAAAGTTGTCTGAAGCCCTTCAGGTCCCTGTATGTATTGGTTTATATGAACGACTGATTGTTACCTGTTATAATTAGTATAGTCGACTTGATAAATGTCGTCGATTAACTTCCTACGACTGAATGTTCAAATATTCTAATTCGTACAACTTCACGTAAGTGAATGAACCTGTTGATTGTTAATTGGATGCTTGACATTAGCTGTGACTACTAGCTTGTAACTGCATTGTAAACAAATTAAAAGAATCAGGCTAGGGCAGTCTTGAATTGAACTTTCAGAAGTTCAAAATGCCCTGATGCTGCAAGGGGTTTAGGGCAGTAATAATCAAGGTTAACAAGGGTAGTCTGGGGTTCGAGAAAAACAGGAAAAAGCTTAGTTTAAGTGAGCTGACAAGTAGGGTACTAATTTAGGATTAAACTAATGCAAATGGGGAACAAGACACAAGAGTATGGGGGTTTAAAATGAATACTTAAATGAACCCATAATTCTTGATTAAAGAATAAGGCCAAGCGTGGGGAACAAATGGCTGGCATCAAAAAGATGCTTAGGCGTGGGATTTAATAGGTATGGGCAGTCTGCAAATTGGCAGGATCCAGGCAGCTTGACTGCACTGGTTGTTTGGCTTATAAATAGGCCATTTCAGAACTTAAAAGGGGCTGGAAATTTTAGTCTTGAGGAGAGGTCTTGTGAGTTGAAGAAAACTGAAAAAAAAAAACAGAAGGAAATTTCCAGAAATACTATAATTAAACACTGTCCAAAAACTGCACAAAGAAACCAAGTTGGTTATCCTAACTGGGATTGTTATTTGTTCCATTAAGAGAAGTCTGTGTTCTTCTGCTATGATTGTTACTACACTGAGCTTTCTGTGTACTGTTGGTTTGAGTTTTGACTATCGGAACTGTAGTGGTTATTTGTTGAGCTTTTGGGGTTATTGGGATCACTGGATTGCTGTTACATTCAACATTCTGGGCTGTTGTTTCCTGCTCTGTTTTTCTGGGATTGTCTGTCCATTGCTCGATCACTTGTTGAGCTTCTCCATTGTGGCTGTTTTGGTTGTTGCTGTGTTGTGTTGTTTACCTGCTGCTGTGCTTGCTGTGTACCACTCAGCTGATCATCTTTCTTCTTCTTTTGCTCCTCTATACCAGGTACACAAATATACTACCACTGTAACTTGAAAGGTTTGAGCATGAATGTAAAAGAGAAGATCTGCAGATGCTTATATATGCATAGACTATTATGTTAGGCCTCATATAATGTATAATAGTTTACATTCTTGTTTTGGATACTGGAGATAGTCCTCATGCCTAATAAATGTCAATGTATGGTAGTTGAATGTTAGACTGTGTATATAGGTTGGTGATAAAAGTATGCCCAATGCATTAGGTTGTATCTTAGATTTAGCTTACTGGTGTAGTATAATTCTGTAATGTATGCCAAGCATTAAAATCGTCACTACTAGTTAAGTTCTTTCCCTTCTGATAAGCTGCTTCATATAACTGGTAAACCATGTTTTAAGATAAAGAACATAGAGCTTGCAATCTCAACCTCACGAAGGTCGAACCCAGGTCGAAACAGACCAAGCAGGCCCGCATCGAACAAACAATGGCCCAGGTCTGGTCCATCACGCATGGGCTGGATTTGGGCCCTTAATTTTTGCTCGGCTGACTGTGTACGTGGCCGTGCTTCTGATTTTGCACAAGCACTCGGAATTCTGTTATAGATAACTTGCAAGCATGTAATTAACTAGGGCTATCTACTGTTTTCAATTAGTAGAGACAAGCGCGACAAGAAACGTAGTTGCTATAGGATATCCCTTTAAAAACAAGGATGAGACGAGCCTCGACGAACAAAATGTACAAAAGTTGCGGGGCCCTCTATTGTATGCATATATCAAAGTGTTTAGAATTCGGGACGTGGCGTTTAGCGAATTTCACGGCCCTCCCAAAATAATAACGCGATAGTTTCTTTAGGTGCGTATTTAATAATCTATTTTCTTAAACTTGGGTGTGCATTTCATGCGACCCAAATCCAAATCCCAAAACGTCAAATAAAATATGTTCCGGATTGTGGGTGCATTTCATGTGACGCAGTCCAAAGACATGTTTTTTTAGCGATGTTCACATTCCTAAAAATAATGATAATAAAGCGGTAAAAGATAAAATTTGCACATGGTTCATAATTGTATTTAAAATCAGATAAATAAGCCGAGTATAACAGTTGAGCGACCGTGCTAGAACCACGGAACTCGGGAATGCCTAACACCTTCTCCCGGGTTAACAGAATTCCTTGTCCGGATTTCTAGTACGCGGACTGTAATATGGAGTCATTCTTTTCCTCGGTTCGGGATTAAAATTGGTGACTTGGGACACCCTAAAACTCCCAAGTGGCGACTCTGAAATAAATAAACCAATCCCGTTTCGATTGTCCTTTAATTGGAAAAAACTCCCTTGTGCCCGCGCGGGTATGAAAAAGGAGGTGTGACACCAGGTGTACCGCTTGTTGAGTGGAGGTGTACCTCAGATCACACTTCCAGCAGAGTTATTTCTTTTCTTAAAGCTCAGCATATGGTTGAGAAGGGGTGTGAAGCGTATTTAGCTTATGTGAGAGATGTCAGTATTGATACCCCTTCAGTTGATTCAGTTTCCAGCTGATCTTCCCGATGTGTTTCCAGCTGATCTTCCAGGCATGCTGCCTAATAGAGATATTGTATTGATCTGTTGTCGGGCACTCAGCCCATTTCTATTCCTCCATATCGTATGGCTCCTCCTGAGTTAAAGGAGTTGAAGGATCAGTTACAGGAATTGCTTGATAATTGTTCTTTTCGGCCTAGTGTATCACCTTGGGGTGCTCATGTCTTGTTTGTGAAGAAAAAGGATGGTTCTATGCGTATGTGTATTGATTATCACCAGTTAAACAAGGTTATAGTGAAGAAGTGTTATCCTTTGCCTCGTATTGATGATCTGTTTGACCAACTTCAGGGCGCACGGGTGTTTTCTAAGATTGATTTGCGCTCAAGTTACCATCAGTTGAAGATTCAGGAGCCAATGCCCCAGCAGCCTTTATGCATTTGATGCATAGTATGTTCCGGCCGTATCTTGACTCGTTCGTCATTGTCTTTATTGACGATATTCTGGTGTATTCCCGGGGTCGGGAAGATCATGAGCAGCACCTGAGGACTGTGCTTCATTTTTTGAGAGAGAAGAATTTATATGCTAAGTTCTCGAAATGTGAGTTTTGGTTGGATTCAGTGGCATTCTTAGGCCACGTGGTATCGAGTGAGGGTATTCAGGTGGATCCGAAGAAGATAGAGGTCGTGAAAAGTTGGCCCAGACCATCCTCAGCTACTGAGATCTGTAGTTTCCTTGGCTTGGTAGGCTACTACCGCCATTTTGTGGAGGGGTTTTCATCGATTGCAGCCCCTATGACCAGGTTGACCCAGAAGGGTGCTCCATTTCAGTGGACGGAGGAGTGCGAGACGAGCTTTCAGAAGCTCAAGACAGCTTTGACTAAAGCCTCAATTTTGATATTGCCTACAAGTTTGGGGTCTTATACGGTCTATTGTAATGCCTTTAGGGTTGGCCTCGGAGCGGTGTTGATGTAGGATGGTAGGGTGATTGCCTACGCATCCAGACAGTTGAAGATACATGAGAAGAACTACCCTGTTCATGACCTTGAGTTAGCTGCCATTGTTCACGCCCTGAAGATTTGGCGCCATTATTTATACGGGGTTCCCTGTGAGATTTATACTGACCATTAGAGCTTGCAACACCTGTTCAAGCAAAAGGATCTAAATTTGCGCCAAAGGAGGTGGTTAGAGTTGCTGAAGGACTATGACATCACTATTTTTGTATCACCCGGGCAAGGCCAATGTGGTGGTCGATGCTTTGAGTCACTAGGCAGAGAGTTTAGGGAGTTTGGCTTATTTACCAGCATCGTAGAGGCCTATGGCGATGGATGTCCAGGCCTTAACTAGCCAGTTTGTGAGATTGGATCTTTCGGAGCCCAGTCGTGTTCTAGCTTGCGTGGATCGGTCTTCCTTATTTGATCGTATCAGGGAGTGTCAGTATGATGACCCTCATTTTCTTGTCCTCAAGGACAAAGTTCAGCACGGTGATGCCAGAGAGATATGACTATTTGTAATGATGGGGTATTGAGGATGCAGGGTCAGATTTGTGTACCCAATGTTGATCGGCTTCGAGAGTTGATTCTAGAAGAGGCCCATAGTTCGCGGTATTCCATCTATCCGGGTGCCGCGAAGATGTATCAGGATTTGAGGCAACACTACTGGTGAAGGCGGATGAAGAAGGATATAGTTGGATTTGTAGCTCGGTGCCTCAACTGTCAGAAGGTGAAGTATGAGCACCAGAGACCGGGTGGGTTGCTTCAGCAGATAGAGATTCCGGAGTGGAAGTGGGAGCAGATCACCATGGACTTTGTAGTTGGGCTCCCACGGACTTTGAGAAAGTTAGATGTTATTTGGATGATTATGGATCAGCTGACCAAGTCCGCTCAGTTCATTCCTGTGTGTACTACTTATTCTTCGGAGCGGTTGGCAGAGATTTATATCCGGGAGATTGTTCGTCTGCATGGTATTCCAGTGTCCATCATTTCGGATAGAGGTACACAGTTCATATCACAGTTCGGGAGGGCCGTTCAGCATGAGTTGGGTACTCAGGTGGAGTTGAGTACATCATTTCACCCTCAGACGGACGGACAGTCCGAGCGCACTATTCAGATTCTTGAGGATATGCTCCATGCATGTGTGATTGAGTTTGGAAGGTCCTGGGATCAGTTCTTGCCATTGGCGGAGTTTGCTTATAATAACAGCTATTAGTCCAGCATTCAGATGGCACCGTATAATGCTTTATATGGTAGGCGATGTAGATCCCCGGTAGGTTAGTTTGATCCGAGTGAGGCTAGATTATTGGGCACAGACTTAGTTCAGGATGCCTTGGAGAAGGTTAAGGTGATTCAGGATAGATTCCGTACAGCCCAGTCCAGACAGAAGAGTTATGCATACTGGAAGGTTCGTGATGTTTCCTATATGGTTGGATAGCGGGTTCTGCTTCGGGTTTCGCCTATGAAGGGCGTTATGAGATTTGGAAAAAAGGAAAGTTGAGTCCGAGGTTTATTAGCCCTTTTGAGATATTGAGGCGTGTTGGGGAGGTTGCTTATGAGCTTGCCTTACCTCCCAGCTTGACAGGAGTTCATCCGGTATTTCATGTTTCGATGCTCTGGAGGTATCACGGTGACCCGTCACATGTGTTAGATTTCGTTCAGTCCAGTTGGACAAGGATCTATCTTATGTTGAAGAGCCAGTGGCAATATTGGACAGATAGGTTAGAAAACTAAGGTCAAAGAACATTGCATCGGTAAAGGTTCAATGGCGGGGTCAGCCGATTGAGGAGGCAACCTAGGAGACCGAGCAGGATATGTGCAGTCGTTACCCTTATCTTTTCACTACTTCAGGTATGTCTCTATGCTCGTTCGAGGACGACCGAATGTTTAAGTGCAAGAGGATGTGATGACCCGTCCGGTCGTCTTGAGAATTAACGCCCCGATCCCCTATTAACTGCTTTCCCCAAGTTTATTTCTTCTATTTTGATTTGCCGGGATGTTCGGTTTTGAGTTTCGGAGAGTTTTGGGACACTTAGTCCCTAAATGAGAGCTTAAGTGTTGGAAAGTTGACCGTAGTCAGAATAGTGTGAAGACAGCCTCGGAATGGAAATTTGATGGTTCTGTTAGCTCCATTGGATGATTTCGAGCTTAGGGGCATGTTCGGATTGTATTTTGAAGGTTTGTAGCTAATTTAGGCTTGAAATGCCGAAAGTTGAATTTTTGAAGTTTCCGATTTGATAGTGAGATTTTGATACGATAGTCGGAATGGAATTCTGAAAGTTAGAGTAGCTCCGTAGTGTTTAATGTGACGTGTGTGCAAAATTTCAGATCATTCGGACGAGGTTTGATAGACTTTTTGATCGAAAGCGTATTTTTAGAGTTTTTGGAATTCTTAGGCTTGAATCCGATGAAAAATAGGTGTTTTGATGTTGTTTTGAGCGTTCCGAAGGTTGGAACAAGTTTGAATGATGTTTTAGGATTGGTTGGCAGGTTTGGTTGAGGTCCCGGAGACCTCGAGTGATTTTCGGGTGGTCAATCGGACAATTTCATGATGTTTGAAGTTGCAGAAAACTGTTGTGTGTGTTGCAAACCAGTTGTTTTTCGTGTTCGAGAGTGGACCCTTGCATTCACGAAGGGTTAGGATGTGGATCTGAAGGTATTGCCTTCGCGTTCGCGAGGGAGGTCCCGCGTTCACGAAGGGCTGGGGTCTTTGAACTACGCGTTCGCGAGAAGGGAGCCGCATTCGCGATAGGCTGGGAAGCTGAGCCTTTGCATTCGCGAAGAAGGAGACGCGTTAGCGAAGAAGGAAAAAGGTCAATGTCAATTTGTGCTTTGCGAACGCGAGGCTTTGACCGCGTTCGCGAATAAGGATTTAAATGCCTGGGTAGAATGATTTAAAAGGCCTATTCCGCGATTTTGAGCCTAAGTTCCTCTATTTGTGGGCAATTTTGATGCTTTTTGAAGAGGATTGAAGAGGGATTCAAGGGGGATCACTTGGAGGTAATATTTTTTACTTCATAACTCGTTTATATGTGATTAAAGACCTAATTGGTGGTGAGAAATTTGGGGAAAATGAGTAATTAGAGCTTGAGATTAAGAGACTTTAACATGAGTATTTGAGGGGTCAATTGAACTCCGATTTCAGTATTCTTGTTATGTATAGACTCGTGAGAGTACGAGGTTTTTGAAAAGGTAAATTTTACCCGATTTCAAGATGTGGGACCAAGGGACATTTTGGTCATTTTACCTAATTTCGCGTATTAGCTTAGAATTTAATTGTAGAATCAGTTACTTGAAGTGTTATTCACATTATGAAATTGAATTGAATAGATTTGGGCCATTTGGAGTCGAGTACTCGTGGCACGAACGTGGTCTCGGGTTGATGTTGAGCCGATTCGAGGTAAGTAGCTTGTCTAACCTTGTGTGGGGACCTTCCTCTTAGGATTGGTATATTTGGTAATTGAAATTCCTTGTACGCGAGGTGACGAGTGCGTACTTGTGCTAATTGTTGGAAATCCGGTTTTATTTAAGTAATTACTAGTATGTTTCCTTTCTTGTTCCTATTACTTGCACTATTAAACCTGTTGTTAGCTTAGGAAAGCATGTCTAAATGACTTAATTGCCTTATTTGCTCAACCTGCGTTACTTGAATTCTGTGCAGTATGCTAGGCTAGAATCAATTGTTGCCTTAATATGAAATTTTGCCATTTCTGTATATCTTCATGTTGCTGTTGTGTATTTATTTTAGGACTACAGATGTGGGATTCTGGTAGCTTCCCCTTGTTTGTTTATTTTGGGACTACGGATGTGGGATTCTGGTAGCTCCCCCTTGTCTGTTTATTTTAGGACTATAGATGTAGGATTCTGGTAGATCCCCCTGCACAGTTATATGGAACTACGGGAATGCACTCGGTAGATTCCCCCAGTACTGGGTATTTATATTTGGGACTACGGAACGGGATTCTGGTAGATCCCCACGCACTATGAGTTAGACTATGGAACGGGATCCCGGGAGATCCATTGGATATGTACATATGAGACTACAGGACGGTATCCTGGGAGATCTACGATTGTTATTATTGGTGCTGAGCTGTATTTCCTTTCCGTGTTTACCTTGCTTCTGTATAGGGCCCTGACCTTCCTAGTCACTACACGGCCGAGGTTCAGCTTGGCACTTACTGAGTATCGCTGTGGTGTACTCATGCCCCTTCTGTGCATGTTTTTCATGTGCAGATCCAGGTACTGCGACTCAGTCCTATCACCCGTAAGGCGAGGCGACTGCTCTAGAGACTTCGAGGTACATCTGCCGCGTCTGCAAACCGAGGAGTCCCTTTCTATTCTAGCCTTTAAACAT
Organism: Nicotiana sylvestris; assembly: GCF_000393655.2. NCBI lineage: Eukaryota > Viridiplantae > Streptophyta > Magnoliopsida > Solanales > Solanaceae > Nicotiana > Nicotiana sylvestris. The sequence continues at coordinate 150,986,831 of NC_091068.1, forward strand.
TTGCCCTTCTGTATTTCTTTCCCTTGTTAGATATTCTGGAGTTAGATATTGTAGATATCCAAAGGCTTGTGGTTTCGTGAGTTTTCGGGTTTTGGGATAGTGTACTTGATTCTGAGAAGGTTGTGTTGTATATGCCGACCGACACTTTTAAACACTGTTTTATCACTCTTCATTCTGTTTTAATTTGTTTTTATTCCGCATTTTGGTTATCTTCTGCAATTTAGGCTTACCTAGTCGTAGAGGACTAGGTGCTGTCACGAGGGTTTACGGAGGGAGAGTCGGGGTCGTGACATGGTGACGAGGCTAGGACCGGACTACCAAATAAATCTGTGCAATTAAATCATATACAGTGGAAAAATAAAAGCAGATAATTACAGTTAAAGATAGGGAGGAGAAAATATGCTTCGGGGAGTAACAGATAACAACAGAATATCAAGAAGAATATAAAGAAATCAAAATCCAATTACTAACAAGGATAAGGAAAACAAATGCAGAATTTACTTTCATTTCACATATTGTTGTAGGCGTGCAACCCGATCTCATTTCATATATCTCGTTGCAGACGTACAACCCGATCCCATTTCATATATCTCGTTGCAGGCGTGCAACCCGCTCCCATTTCATATATCTTGTTGCAGGCGTGCAACCCACCCCCATTTCATATATCTTGTTGCAGGCATGCAACCCGCCCCCATTTCATATGTTTCCGTGGCTGCTTGCCGCCCGATCCCATTTACAAATCAATAACAATCACAAAAGAATCCCGGCAAGGGAACAAGAGTATAACAACAACATCCCGGCAAGGAAAACAATATCGTAAACAATAACATCCCGGCAAGGGAGACAATGTCATACCAATAACATCCCGGGCAAGGGAGACAATATCATAAATAATAACATCCAAGCAAGGGAACCAACAATAATAATCAACATATTAAGCATGAATAAATCTCAACGGAGTCACAATAATTACAACACTAGACCCACAGGCATGCTTGACACCGACGTATAGATACTCGTCACCATGACTATACGTCGTACTCCACAATTAACACATAGCAAATAAGACACAACTCCTAATCCCTCAAGCTAAGGTTAGACCAAACACTTACCTCAATGCCACGAACACAATTCAAGCCTCAACTACCGCTTTACCTCTTGATTCTACCACCAACTCGCTTGTATCTAGCCACAAGTTACTTAATTACATCAATAAATGCTAATTGAATCAATTCTAATGCATGGAAATAAATTTTCTAAAGTTTTTCCCAAAAAGTCAAAAAATGCCCCTAGACCCACATAGTCAAAACCCGAGGCTAGAACCAAAACCCGATTACCCATTCCCCCACGAACCCAAATATATAATTTGTTCTGAAATCGGACCTCAAATCGAGGTCCAAATCGCAAAAATTTGAAAAATCTAGGTTCTACCCAAAACACCCAATTTCCCCCATGAAAATCTTTGATTTTGAGTTGAAATCATGTGAAAACATGTTAAAGATTGAAGAAAACTAGTTAGAAACGACTTACAATCGATTTGGAGAAGAAATTTTCTTTGGAAAATCGCCCAAGAGAGTTTATGTTTTGAGAAGATATGAAAAATGGTTGAAAATGAGTCTAAGTGTGAATTATCCGGTCTCAGATATCGCAATTACCACCAGAGTTCGCAATTGTGAACCCAGAAGTCTGCTACTCTCGCATTTGCGAAGTCGCTTTTGCGATAAATCTGTCGCATTTGCGACACTGGGGAAATCCAGGCCACTTCGCAAATGTGATGGCCCTTTCGCATTTGCGACATCGCTTTTGCGATGACTGCTTCGCATTTGCGACCTCAAGGCAGACCAGGTCCCTTTCGCATTTGTGGCGATTCTCTCGCATTTGCGAAGCCTGTAGACATGACCATACCAGCTGAAAACCTGCAATTCCCTAAGTTAAAATTTCACTCCGTGGCCTATCCAAAACTCACCCGAGCCCTCGGGGCTCCAACTCAAACATGCAGACCAACCTAAAAACATCATACGGACTTGCTCGTGCATTCAAATCACCAAAATAACCTCAATAATTAAGAATTTAGCCTCATAATCATGAAATCACCTAAGAACATCAAATTTTTCAATTTTCTCAAATAAGGTCCGATTGACGTCATTTCAAGTCCGTTTCTTACCAAACTTCACAGACTCAACTTAAATCACATATAAGACCTATACCGGGCTCTGGAACTCGAATACGGGCCCGATACCACCAAATTTCAACTACATTTCATTTCCAAAACTCATAAATAATTCCAGAAAATAATTTTCTTTAAAAAATTCATTTCTTGGGCTTGGGACCTCAGAATTTGATTTCGGGCATACGTTCAAGTCCCATATTTTCCTACGGACTCTCCGGGACCGTCAAATCACTGGTCGGGTTTGTTTACCCAAAATGTTGACCGAAGTCAGCTTAAATTCATTTTAAAGGCAAATTTCATCATTTTTCACAGATTTTCACATAATGGCTTTCCGGCTACGCGCCCAGACTGCGCATGCAAATCAAGGTGAGATAGAAAGAAGTTTTTAAGGCCTCGGAACATAGAATTATTTTTAAAACAAGTGATGACCTTTTGGGTCATCACACCAAAAATCTAGTACTATGCAATATGTATTTGCCAGTCTTGCCATATGCACTAAATACCTCCAATTCCTTCTTTATGGCAACTCTCAAATGCTATCGAGTTGTATTTCCCAGAAGAAAAAAATGACTCCATTATCAATTTTTTCATAATTGAACAAACATTCGTTAACAACTCATGTCTACTCGTTTAATTGTTCGTCAATCGTTAAACAATATGTTCATTTTTTAAAATATTCTATAAGTCCCACAAAGAAAATATACACACAATAGAGAACATGAATGTCTCGCTCTCATAAGCAAATCTTTTCAAGAAGTTCACTGCAACCATTCCTTGTTCCATAAAATAGAAGTGTAAAAACTCGATATTTCACTTTCCAAGAGGTCACTCCTCTAATCAAGATTGCGCTAAAATTTCAAAGAAATGCTTATTACAAATCGATGAGTTGGATCTATCACTCCATCTCAACACTATTTTCTGTCCATTTTGAATTAAACTCCTGGCTTTTTAGAGATTAAGAACCAATGCAAGAAGCAAGTAAATTCTTTAAAGTAATGAACAAAGTGACCAAGAAATTAATAAGATATCATTTAATCAAATTGTGATGAATATACTCATGGCAAACATGCTATTTCATTTTTGGTAAGGAGAGGCATGATATATATATTTCTTCCATCGACATAGGCAATGTTAAGCGCTGAATGATTGTGACTGACGCTATGTTATCTTCCACATCTTTTGTGTGTTGCCTTTCTGTGTCACTTTAATATATATGCGAAAAGTCAGAGCAAAAATGGAGCAATTGAAAAAGAAATAAAACAAAGAACATTGACCTTTTTTAGGAGAAAAAAATTGTACCATACAGAAACAACTTTCATTAATTGTTAATTTTTTTCCGGAATGAATGCCTTAACTTTCTCCTTTTATCTTTGACATTATATGGTACTTCTCCCTAATATTTACACTCATCGGCATCACCAATCTTTCTTCTCTTTTGGCAATTCTTTCCAAAACATATGAGTTACTTATATAGGCATATATGGAGAAATTTCATAAAATAGTGTCATAACTTACACATATTTGGGGTTCTGGAAATAAAAGGCATGAGAGTTATGAATAATATTAAATGTAGAAGTTATGAAGATGAAAAGCATGAGAATTAAGAGTAATTTAAACACATATAGAAGTTATGGAAATGAAGATGTGTTAGTTAATATAGATAGCCTCTCTTATTTCATTTATTTATGACAGAAATCATTGGAGCTATCAAAAAGACTGCAATTCATGTGTAGTAATTAAAATTTAAATTATATTAAAATGAGGTAAAAATCCAAAAAACTCAGAAAAAGGATAAATGTGAATGAAGGCCAAAGAAAGGTTCCACATAAGCTTTTTCATTTCTTACTTTATATATATATATATATATATATATATATATAAGGTATAAATATCGAATATAAATAAATTTTTACTGCAAAATACAGTCCAGTAGTGTCTTTTGTAATCTTTCACGTAATAATAGTGGTTCAATTTTACCACCTCTTATCTTTTTCCTTGATCTCCAAATATAAAAGATTTTTTTAAAATAAAAAAGAAAGTAAAATGTTATTGGATCAAGTTTCTTCAATCTTGTAACGTAATGTACTTTAGTAAACTAAAATGTACTAAAGTAATGAGCTAATAATCTAGAATATTGTGCAAAATTTTCAAAATTGTAATGAGGTTGCCGAATGTAATTTTACTTTAGTCTCAATTAGCACATAATTTGAGGTGAACGGATGGATTCTCATTAGGTGTTCAATAACCCGTATTGGAGTCCGACTATATTTAGATTCGTGCCACTTAAGGCCCCATTCGGGAAAAAGTACTCTATACTAAAGATTTTACCACACACAGGACTCGAACTTGAGAATTGTTTAAGAGAAAAACAGTTTCATCTGTTGTATCACATACTTTGGTGGTAACCGATGGACTAATTAAACTCCATCATGTCAAGAGCTTGTCTCTGGTATTTTTAGACAAAAATTTCAACCACCATTTAACATGACATCAAGTAATTAATGTTAAGATAAACAATAATCAATATTCATATTTTCTACTTGTATTCTTCCTTACACGTGCAGGACGTGTTAATTGATGCATTAATATTAGCTTATTGTAGAATTATATATTCTCAATGTATTAAATTATCTTATTTCTTCTCTTTTATTGTCGTTCTATGTTTTATTCGGGATAACGCACATTGTGCTTTGCGATAACAAAATTTTAATTTTCTATTCAATTTAAAATCATATTGAAGTATGATACTTTTCTGATAATTCTCTATCATGAACATATATAAATAATATATCCATCTAAAAAATTCTCATTATAATGTAGAAGAAGTAAAAATACTGAATTTGTTATGAAATAAAAGTAATTTAGTAAAACATGAACAAGAAATAAAAGCAATTTAGTAAAACATGAACAAGAAATAGAGATAGAGAGAAAGAAGAGATTTTCTTCTTCAATTGTGTGTATTTTCCTATCTATTACAAGGCCTTTATATAGGCATGAAAAGTGAAGAAAATATGTCATGGAATATGTCATTGAACATAGAAAATATGTCATTGAATATGTCATTAACCATTTGAGAGAAAGATCATGGAGGAAGAGTAGACATCCACCATATTTTGATTTTTATCATAACACTCCCCCTTGGATGTCCATAAATAATGTGCCTCGTTAAAACCTTATTAGGAAAAAAAATCCTAATGAAGGAAAAAGAGTACACATATTTAGAAATACGCCTTTTGGTTGCCTCGTTAAAAACCTTGCAAGGAAAACCCAATGGGACAAAACCTTGTAAGGGAAAAAGAGTACAACGCGTATTAACTCCCCCTGATGAGATCATCAGTTCACATCGTTGAGCCTTCGTATCCTAATCTTGTACACTAGTTTCTTGAAGGTTGACGCCGGTAGATATTTGGTGAACAAATCAGCCATATTATCACTTGAACGGATCCGTTGCACATTAATATCACCATTCTTTTGAAGATCATGTGTGAACAATAATTTAGGTGAAATGTGCTTTGTCCTAACTCCTTTATGAATCCTCCCTTTAATTGGGCTATGCATGTTGTATTTTCTTCATACAAAACTTTGGGTAGTTTATCACACTTCAAACCACATTTGTCTCGAATAAGATGTATAGTAGACCTCAACCATACACATTCTCGACTTGCTTCATGAATAACAATTATCTCAGCATGATTAAAAGAAGTAGCCACGATTGATTGCTTAGTCGATCGTTAAAATATGACAGTGCCACACATGTAAACACATAACATGTTTGAGATCAAGCCTTGTGTGTGTCAGATAAATACCCCACATCAACATAACTAATAAGATCGGTATTGCAATCATTGCCATAAAATAAGCTCACACCGGTAATCCCCCTTAGATAACGCAATATGTGCTTGATTTCATTCCAATTTCTCCTTGAGCAGAGTTATATCTTGCTAAGACATTAACTGAAAAAGTTATGTCATGCCTTGTAGTGTTAGCAAGATATATTAGCGCACCAATTGCATTAAGATATGGTACTTTAGGACCAAGAAGCTCTTCATTATTTTCATGAGGTCAGAGTGGATCTTTATTTATATCGAGTAATCTCACAACCATCGGGGTACTTAATGGATGTGTTTTATCCACATAGAAGCTCTTTAAAATCTTTTTAGTGTATGCTGATTGAAGGACAAAAATTTCATCTTTCATATATTCAATTTGTAGACCAAGACAAAATTTTGTCTTTCCAAGATCTTTCATTTCAAATTCTTTAAACAGTCTACTGCTTTAGGAAGCTCTCCGGGAGTTCTAATGATATTTGAATCATCAACATACATGGCGATTATAACAAATTCAAATCGATATCCTTTTATAAGGACACAAGGACAAATTGAATTATTCTTACCCTTCTTTCAACAAGTATTCTCTTGGGCGATTATACCACATGTGCCCTGATTGTTTCAATACGTATAAGGATTTTTGAAGCTTTATTTAATAAATTTCTTGGAAACCTTAATATGCTCCAAGACAATTTAAATCTTTCAATGATATCCACTATACGCATATCAAGTTTTTCATATATTGCCAGATTAAAACCTGAAGTGACTATATCCACTATAAGAGAACATGTCTCCATATAATCAATGTGAGGATATTTACTAATTTTCTTGTGCCACAAGTCGTCTTTATGTCTATCGACTTGAACCTTTCGCACAAGAACACATTTATACCTCAATTGACTTTATACTTTCAGGTGTTGGACTATCCGTCCAACTTCACATTTTTCAACTGAAGTCAATTTCATTGCATATTTTTTATTTGGCCAATCTTTTATCCGTCCAAATTTCATGACAGATTTGATCTCAAGATCCTCGTCAATATTAATCATATTGAGCGCTACATTATATTAACAATATCGTCGACAATCATTTTATGTCAGTTCCATTATTACCCAATAAAGACATAACTTATTGAGATCTCTTTATTTCATTATTTTCAGGTACCTGAGCCTCTCCCATGAGGTCTTATGAAGTGTTATGTCGTGGTGCTCTTCTAGGGCACTTGCCTCCTTATTATGACCATTTTGAATATTTGCCCCTCTCCTTCTTCAAGGAGTTTTATCTTTGGAACCGATTGGTCTGTTACACTTCATGCGTGCCATAGACTCTGTCCCTCATGGACTTTATTCTATTTGGAGCATTAGCAGCTGAAATATGACATTTAGCTTTGGGTCAGCAAATGCGTCTGGCAATAATTTGTAAATGAATTATCACTTGAACTTCAAGTTTATATTTTCTTGTACGAGGATCTATATGTATTCATAATAATTCATTTCACGTATCACTTTCTCAGCTGCCCATTTTCTCCCCCTAATGTTGGGATCACCAACACATTTTCCAACTATCTTTGGGAACTCATCTTTGTGCATTTTGGTGGCATAATTAAATCATATAGCACATACATATTTCTATATAGAAATTATTTGGTTCCTGACCCTGAACCGATTGTGATAGGGAGAAGTTTTTATAACTTGGCTAGATGCGTACAAGTGCTGCTGTATATTAAATAATAAATCTCATACCAAATTTTGTTTTTGGAAGTTTTGTTCTCATAACCAATGATTTAGCTATAATTGAAGGCATACAATTTCTGCTAAACCAACTTGGATTTAAACCAGTATTATTAAGATAAATCATCATAATTTATATTCTGGAATTGTGCTCTAATAATTTGAGAAACAATCTTGCAAAAACCAAACTGCAAGTTGATAACAAATGCACATATGACCATAAAATAGATGCATCTATTAAAATCATATAATAGTAAACGGTCCACATGGCAGGCGACTGGGCCCATATATATATATATATATATATATATATATATATATATATCACCTTTTATTCCTTCCAGAAATCAAAGGATTCAATCCCAACCTTTAACTGGTATATCATGAGAATAAGCAGCACAAGAGAATTCTTGAAGAATCTTCTATTCTTCAATATGTGTCAATGTAATTCTTAATTAATTTTTCGCATCATAATTGAACCGATATGGTCAACCGGTCATGCCAATTAATATTTATTTTAGTAAATCTCTAGTTTACTTGTGGCATATGATTCCAGCATCATGCTTATATTTGTGTAGTACAAATAGAAAGAAGATCGGGTAACCTTTCATATTTACCCGGTATGATTATAGAAATATGAAGATATTCAATCTTCCTTTCATTTATAGTCTCAATATGCCAATCACTTTGACTTATATATTTGAAACTCAAAAAGTTTCTTTTGAGACTTTACAATATCAATGTCATGAATAAGTTTATTCATCAGGGTAGTAACAAATTAGTTTTTCCGGAGTTCTTAACAACTTTTGTATTACAAGATCTTTTATCATACCATTCATATGGTAAATGTCTCCTTCACGGAGAAAATTATATCATAATAAATTATCATGGTCAAAATCATCATAAGCAAAATCATTTCTTGCTTTAATTTTGCCTTTAATAACTTTTGTAAGGCATGACAAAATAATATTTGGCATATCACATGTACGCGACCAATGACATATTCATGTAACCACACAATAATATTTATTCTCTTTATTTTACTCAAACCTCCCTTAGAGGTGAGTTGTGTGGTATTCATATAATCATGAATTGCATGTCTTTATTCATTGCTTTTATCACATATTGCCACATTCAACTTTAGGAATGGGTTTGCATTCTCAATGCTCATCATAAGTCACATTCTCTTCAAGGAATGGATCATAATCAGCGACGTGCTTTATTATTTTCATACCAATTTGATGGTAAGCATTGCCTTCACATTTTGAAGGACTATTTTGAGGACCCTTATTGTTCTCCTTTTATAATCATAGTGATGATTATTATTATTTTGATATTTGGAATGCCAACGTTCATTGTTCAACCAATTGTCTTCATTGAAACTTATTATGCATTGTTATCACATTCACTTCAAGAATGAAACAAATCAAGTGGGACAATTTTCATGCCTTTTTCATGAAAAATATATTATTTTTCTTTAGTCATCATTACATCATCAATATGGTACATTGGGACTCAAACCCAATGTCTTACCAATATAAAGGCATGTTAGGCCATAATAAATTGGGATCAAACCCAACTCTTATCATTATGGAGCATCAGGACTTGATCCCGATGTCTTATTCTCAATTAATGGCATAATAGGCTAAACAATATTGAGATTCATTCTCAAGCCTTAATTTCAATCACATGCCAAAAAAATTATATACAACTAATTTGCAACTTAGCAAATCAAATTTGCTTTCTTAAATAAGTGTACAAATCTCAAATCAGCGTAAAATTTTATTAATTATTTGTAACATCTATATGAAATACAATCATTTGTAGTCAGAATATTTTTTCTAAATTCTATTAGAGTTTAAAAGGATCATAAAATCATTGTCATAATATTTATTGAGTCTCTCTCAAAAACATTGTTGTTTTCGGGGTATACCCTACCTATTGGATTTGATTTAACGCCATGGGTTTCCTTCACTCAATTCAACCAAGCAATTAGTGAATAAATTTATCAAAAGTACACCTAACACATATATAGCACTAATACACAAATTCAGCATTTATATTACCTGAAAAGTGACATTATAGGTAACAACTTACCAGTTGTAGCTTGTGCATCATTCATATAAAATACTTAAAAATAGTAAGTCAGTAGCAAACATCAAGTAGGTCATGGATACTCAAAAATACCTCTTCTAGTAATCATACTAATCATTGTTTGCTTTCAAATGATACGATCATAAATTATGAAGTATATTTTCAAATAGCTGGTTTGTTTTCCAAATATCAAAGAAGTACTAATTAATCAACCTAGATAAAGATGTGAAGTATTTCTTGTTTTCTTCAAGATGATTTATGCTTTTAATCAGTATGACCAATTTTATTTTATTTTTTATTCCTTTTTTTTGTACTATATGCAAGTGTAAAAATCCAAAAGGAAAAAAAATATTCATCCAAGTAAAAGAAAATGTTTAAAGCGGCAGGACAGATTGAAGATAGTTAACACATAAATATGCATAGGACAATTTATATAAAATATCCTTGGTTACCATGACATGCATCATATCAACAATTAACTGCTACTATGATTTTCACATATAGAACTTCGAAAATTTTATTCCATTCATGTGATATAAAAGATGTAATATTAATATGTGCTTATGCAATACAGGTGTAGTACGAAGTTGTGTGCATATGAGATTTTAAAGGAATGACAAGTATAAGATAATCATACCTTCTTACATTTCATTACTTACCATATGTAGTTTCTCTTTACATTTAACCATGTGATGATATGTATGGCTTCTAATTGTAATCTTTCCGGATGTAGAATTTTTTTTGTAGATATATATATATATACAATTGGTTAGAGACTCGTGCTGATAACGTGTTATGAAATAAAAGCAATTTAGTAAAACATGAACAAGAAATAAAAGCAATTTAGTAAAACATGAACAAGAAATAGAGATAGAGAGAAGGAAGAGATTTTCTTCTTCAATTGTGTGTATTTTCCTATCTATTACAAGGCCTTTATATAGGCATGAAAAGTGAAGAAAATATGTCATGGAATATGTCATTGAACATAGAAAATATGTCATTGAATATGTCATTAACCATTTGAGAGAAAGATCATGGAGGAAGAGTAGACATCCACCATATTTTGATTTTTATCATAACAGAATTATCATTATCCTTTCTGATGTCATTTTTTCTCTATGCTATTTTTTTTTTTTGGAAAGATGACACTGTATAGTCGTTGTAAAAATAATAGCAAAAAATTATATAAATTTTATATATATATATATATATATATATATATATATATATATATATATATATATATATATACATTCTGTATATTACATACAAAAAATTTACAAATTTTATACACTTTTTCGGCTAACAGATATAAATAGTTTCTGGCCCGGACTAAAGTTATATGAGATTTTTTCATTCTTATATACTATTGGAAACTTTATTACCCTAAATGTTCATGTTTAGTAAATTACCCTACCTACACAAGTTTGTTTACAAAATATATACATTCCACCTTAAAAGGCCCCAAATCCATTATTAGTGCTTTCAATTAAGGGATTTAGTTATACCCTTTACCTTTTTTTTCTCTTCTTCACTAGATCACCAATTCTGGAGCATAAACTCTCAACGACAACGTGCATGATCATGAATATTATTATGAAAACCAATTCTGGTAAGATACTAAATTTATTTCTAAAAGGTCCGTCTTCAAACTCTTTATGCTTTCACCAGGATATGTAATGTTCGCTCCAAGCGGACAACCTAGATTAGTTCACTAAGATTAAAATCCACAAATTTTAATTTTAGTTTTATTTTGGTAAAGAATTCATGATTCTTGTACGAACGAGGACACAAAGAAAACAATCTGCACATTTGTGTCCCACCACTTTTCCTCCAGCTATGTACACTTATGACACTAATTGCCCCTTCAACTACCTTATATAATTTCAATATCACATTGTCTAAATTAAAAGAGACCGAAAAAATCCCAAAGCTTATGTCATAGGATTGTAAAACTTATTTACAATTTTCATACATTATTTATACCCAGTTATATACAATTACAATATCATACAACTTAAACACATAGTAAAAATAAATTTCATACAACTAATTATATATTATACAACTTATCTACAATTTTCTTACATTATTTCTACTCAGTTACATACAACTACAATATAATACCACCTAAATACAATTTTTATATAATATGTCTTTTGTATATTTTGTATCTTATTTATACATAGTAAAAACAAATTTCATACAACTAATTATATATTATACAATTTATCTACAACTTTCACACATTATTTCTACCCAATTAAATATAACTACAATAACATACAACTTAAATATAAACTTTATACAATATATCTTTTGTATATTTTATATCTGATTTATACATAGTAAAAACAAATTTCATACAACTAATTATATATTATACAACTTATCTACAACTTATCTACAATTTTAGTATATTATTTCTACTCAGTTATATACAACTACAATATCATACAACTTAAATATAATTTTTATACAATGTTCTTCAACTTTCATACAATAGTTATTTGAATAAAAGAAAAATAAATAAACAATATAATACAATTTTTCTATAATTTTACTACAATTTATGCAATATAATGTATGTCATGTCTTCTTCTTCTTCTTCTTCTTCTTCTTCTTCTTCTTCTTCTTCTTCTTCTTCTTATTATTATTATTATTATTATTATTATTATTATTATTATTATTATTATTATTATTATTATTATTATTATTCGAGTTTCAATCTGAAATTCAGTCAAAATCAGGTCTAATCTTCACCAAAACTCCTCAAAATTGAGATATAAACTCCAAACTATATTCCCAATTATTTTTAACAACACCCAATCCAAACAAATAATAATTTTTAAAAACCCAAATTCGAATTCAAAGTTTCAAAGCTTTTTAATGGCTGTCAATGGTGGAATTGCTGCTCCCTTTTCCTTTGCTTTATATTACTGAAATTTGGGATTGAGAGATAGAGAGAGATGTAGAGAGAATTCTCAATTCTTTGCAACAACATCTAATCCAAACAAACAATGTCTTTTGAAAACCCAAATTCGAATTCAAAGCTTTTTAATGGTGTCAATGGTAGATGGGTTACAGATTTTCGCTGATTTTAGAAGAGGAAATAGTAGGCGATTGAAGAGGAAATCGTAGGGTGTGGTTTGATATGTGAGTGAGGGGTGGGATTTGGAGAGAGAAACTTGGGGGGAGGGGGAATATACGGTAGAGTTAAACTAGGAGACTAATTAATACCATTAAAATTTCTAAAATATACATAAATAATAATTAGGTATATAAAAGGTAATTATATTAGAAGTTAAGCATGAAGGGTAATATAATTTACTATATGGCATAAGAATGTAAAAATCCGAAGTTATAATACCCATGTTTTTTCTTTGTGGAGGAAGGCCCAAACCACCTCTCTAGCCCGGAGTTGCGGTTTGAAAAGATGCAATCTTGAATATTTTAGTGAACTCCATTCTCACTAGTTAATCAACTGAAAATTGAGTGTGTTTAACTAAAAACTACTAGAACTGAAATTGATATTTATTCACGGGGCTGCTCTAGTGATTAGTATATTTCCATAATCTACCCTTTAATTAGGTTGGAGGTTTGAGAAAGAAAAAATAAAACAAATTTAAAAAAAATGGAAAATCAATGATCATCCTTTTCGGGGTTGGGAAGGGTCGGAGATAGAGTATATAAAAATGTTAAATATTGGAAAGAGCAACAAAAAGTATAATTATGCTTAAAACAAAGGAAAGAAAGAAACTATTGGGGAAAATGTAGTAGAAATTAACCATTGCGTTCTGACTATCAATTTTTCTGGACAAAAATATCTTAAATTGTTTTGAAATTAAAATTTTTAGTTTAAAATTTTATGACAAAATAAATACTGACTAATCCCTAAATAGTATCCCCGAAAATAGCTATACGTGCACTTGACCCAAAAATGTATATGGATATCCAGAGCGTGAAAACGACATTACCAAAACCATGTTACTTCAGGCTTACAGCTGAGCGTTGTGTAGAAATGGCGAGGGGTAGCCACTTTTTAAAGTAGTCACTACTCTATTAAAATTAATATGAAAAAACGGTGTTACCCTTTCGTCTATCTCTTTTCTAGTCCATGTTCTCTTCCTTGCCAGTGTACCTCCATGGCTTTGATCCCCGTCGCACAATAGTTATTTTTACTCATATATCTACAACTTTCTTTCCAATAAGATTCTTGTTTTAACTTTCGAATATCTCTTATACTTCAGCTCCAAGTATACTTTTTCTTTGTCTTCAGCAAAACGTTGTCTAATGCCTATTTATTTTTTTCAATATTCCAATTTAACGACGGAGAAAAAATGGCGAGCGTTCCTAACCACCTAGTGGACAGAGAAATGAGGTTGTTATTGGGCTTAACGTGATAAAATGAGAATCTGCAGTGTGAACATTACTTGGTCATATCAATTTTAGCTGCATTGCTTTCGCGTAAGTTGAGCAGTCCTGAACTCACAGTTACAAGTTGAAAAGTTAAGGACACTTGGTCTTGAACTTCGAGTTTCAAGTTCAAAAGTTAAGGAAAATAGGTCCTGAACTTACAGTTACAAGTTCAAAAGTTAAGGACAATAGGTCCTGAACTTAGACTAACAAGCTCAAAAGTTAAGCAAAATAGGTCTTGAACTTACAGTTACAAGTTCAAAAGTTAAGGACAATAGGTCCTGAAGTCCTGAACTTAGACTAACAAGCTCAAAAGTTAAGGACAATAGGTCCTGAACGTAGGCTAAGAAGCCCAAAAGTTAAGGACAATAGGTCCTGAACTTACAGTTACACGTTCAAAAGTTAAGGACAATAGGTCTTCAAGTTCTGAACTTAGACTAACAAGCTCAAAAGTTAAGGACAATAGGTCCTGAACTTAGGCTAAGAAGCCCAAAAGTTAAGGACAATAAGTCCTGAACTTAGACTAACAAGCTCAAAAGTTAAGGACACTTGGTCCTGAACTTACAGTTACAAGTTCAAAAGTTAAGGACAAGTAGTCCTGAAGTTAAGTTCAAAAGTTAAGAACACATGTAGTCTTGAAGTCCTGAAGTGAAGTTCAAAAGTTAAGGACATGTAGTCCTGAAGTCCTGAACTTAGAGTTCCAAGTTCAAAAGTTAAGGACACGTAGTCCTGAAGTCCTGAACTTAGAGTTACAAGTTCAAAAGTTAAGGACATGTAGTCCCTGAAGTCCTGAAGCTAAGTTCAAAAGTTAAGGACATGAGCAGAAGGGTATTTTCGTCCGGGCAGTTAAAATTTATTAAAGCAGTGGCTAAAAACTAAAGACATTTTAAATAGTGACTTAAAAGTAAATACATGTATTATTAGTAGCTAACCGTGCACTTTCCCCGAGCGTTGTTGTTCGTCAAATTGTGTGTTTAAGACAAACATTTCATCCCAATGGTAGGAGTGTATGCAATAAATTTTGGGTATCACTCCAATCTAATTAAAACAGGATAACTCAATTGGGCTTCTATCCCCCTTCGTGAAAAAGAAAAGAAAATTAGGGGCAGATTACGGGTTCACGTAAATCTAATAACTTTTGCTCACACTTATATTATTAAGAAATTTACTATATATCTATAAATACTAATTGTGAACATAATTATATATGGTATCGTAGTATTAACTTGATGTTATAGTAGGAACTCGTAAACTTCAAATTTTGTATCCGTCCGTGAGCCTGATTTGAGCATACACATGATTAGTAAGAGATTCAAGAGGGTACGTAGGGATTGATTGGTGAAACTGGCTCAGTTCCATGAAATAAATGTCACGTAACTTCATGAAAAAGACATACTGTCCATATATTAGCCTAAATTAGTGATGTCTTTTTTTATTTTTGTTTTCTTGAAGTGACTAGTCCTCGCATATTAATACATGCTGATTCTATTGAAGTAAATTAATGAGATAGATTGTCCACACGAGCAAGCTTTTGGACGGTACACAAAAATTACGTGAAGCTTATAAATTTAAGGCAACAGTACTACGTACATAAAGCAGACAGGCATGTTTTTCATCGGAAGAGCAAGAAAAGAACTCTTCAACATAGTTTTCACGAGTAATATATATCTAATTATCTTTTTGATGTGGGATGAGGGAGCTTTAGAGCAGCGTAAGGTCACGAGTTTGAACCGTAGAATCAATTATTGATGCTTGCATTAGAGTAAATTATCTACGTAAGTCATACTCCTTTGGGGTACGGCCTTAATGCGGATCCTATGTAAATGGGAATCTTCGTACAGTGTATTGCTCCTTATTATCTATTTGATGTTTTGATGCATCTATTGCAATAAGTTCATGCAGTTTGTTAGATTTTCCTAATTATATGTGTAATCTAATAAGCTTAAGGACAATTACTAATACTCCGTATTTACGAAAGCGCAGAACTAGTCCGTTCGATTGGTTACTTGATGAACGTATCGGATCGAATTAAATTTTTTATAATTTGATCCTCGCTCTACCCATTAGGGTTATCACTTTTTTGCTAATTGTGCTTGGTCCCTGAATTATGCATGAATTGTACATTTGGTTCTTATTGTGCCAACTATGTACGTTAGACTTCCTATTCGTAGAATTTATGTAAGGTAGAGAGATTATTTTTGACATAACTCTCGGCTCGGAAAAAGTGTTTTCAAAGCAAGTTTGGAAAAAAATAAGAGAAAAATAAACTATGATAAAATACTAGGGAAAAGAAAATTATTGACAGCAAACATAGTAAAGATAACCAAAAAAAAAAGTATTGATAAAATTGAAGAATAAGATAAATAATAGAATAATAATATTGATATCGGTAAGGAGAAGAGGGAGCAGTGGAGGTGCTCTAAACTGGAACCATGCTCTCTTACATAGAAGAGAAAAGTTGCTCGCTACCTAGTAACTTTCTACCCTTATCTGTTCCTCAACCTCCATGCTATCCTATTTAGGGTCATGACCTTAGTGAACATTAGATGTTTCATATTCTGTAATTAATCACCTCTCCTCAACTCTTCCTAGCTCGGTCTACCTCTACCTCACCTTAGATCTAACACTGCCAACCTCTTGCACCTTCTCACTTGGGATCTATGCTCCTCCTTCAAATGTCCAAATTATCACTCCCGCCTTGTTCCGTATATTTTCATTCGTAATCTTATCTCATATGCTCACATATCCATCTAAATATTCTCAAATATTTTTGAATGACATAAGAAGAAAAATTGAAATTTATCAATATCCGAGGGACCAACATTGGAAGTTTTCCTTTTTCTTTTTCCCAATTATACCGACCTACTTTACAAAATCTAATGCTTATTACAAGAATACAAGAATTGAACACTTAAAGGTGAGAAAGAGAACACATGAAACGCCCATTTAAGTCATGATTATGCTTATAGTTTTCTGGTATCCTTTCTTTTTTTCCTCCCCCTTCTCCCACTTTCGCCTCTTTTGAGAATTTTTTGCATAACTTTTCAACTCTAATATTTTCAGGAAAAAGTTAAAGGAAAAAAAAATATTTTGTGGAAAAAGTTATGTAAAGGAATATTTCCCATATTTTACAAGACTGACAAATTAAATGTAATCCTGACAAATCTAGTTCAGTATATACATCTTCCTCGCAAGTTGCAAACAAAAGGAAAAAAATCAATACGATATTCTTCCATAATTAATCAGAATATTCCAGACTTCATATCATGTTAACCAACTGAATTAAAATTAGCCTTATCCAATATGAGGAACTAACTTTAACTTGGTTTGTAACGAAAGTGTATTTAACAAGAAGTTGCAAATAAAAATATTGCTTTTCTTCTTTTTCCTTACTTTTGAGGAAAGGGGCTTTTGTTGAGCTAAATTTCTACCTAAATCGGAAAATTGCTAATATTATCTTAAAGTATATAGTCGAATATTCCAAATATGAGAAGAATCGATGGCTCAATCTCAAGGTAGTTGGAGTGTCTATATAAATTTTCACCATCCATGTCCCTCCATTTAAACTTGTCTCCATGTAATATTATAATAAATATATGAAACATTTTGGAGGATTGAAATACACAGGAGAACAAATTAGGCACAAACAAAAAATTCAGCAAAAGTTATATAGAAAAAATTTATTAAAGTATGGAGAGAATGTGGTAGGAGACTTTTAATTTTCACAACTCATAAACTCTTGAATCTCTCTACATCGTAACTATCTCTCCACAATAGAAAATATGTAATAGCACCCCTATTTATAATACTAAAAAATCAAATTTGACTAGAATCTAGAAAATCTATTCCTACATGATTTTGGTTGTAAATCCTAGTTAGACATAAATTAAATAAACTAGCAATTACGAAATCCTAGACAACTTAGGAATACTAATAAATCTTGGTTTAATTTCCAACAGCCTCCCTTAAACTAAGATCTTCAAAAATGAGCATGCCATGAGTAACATCAAGCCTTGTAGAAGTCAAGTACCTTAGACTCTTCACCAATTTCCTAAAATATGCAGTATCAATAAAATCACGAGTGCCATCTTTAGTCAACTTCAATTTATCTTGAATATTGCTCATATATGATTTGTCTTTACTCATGTTAAATCCCTTCAAAATATCATCAATATAATTTTCCTTTACTTTAAAATCATCTAATTCTCAATTTGCCTTGTAGTTGGACTTGTACATTCAACACCAATTGAATTTTCTATAGGTTGCAGAGTAATGCCACCAATAGATATATCATCTTGCTCCTTGAAACATGTAATCTCGAAAAATGACACAAAATTTATTTCATCTTCAATATCTATAATCATGTATTGTAGTTTTGGATCCCAAGCTATTTTTGCCCCAATCTTGTGCAGATCATCAGATACTTTCTCTTGATGAACCATCTTGCTTTTTTCGTTAATAGGTCATCTTCAATACTATCAAATAACTTTTCAGGTGAAACATCAACATCTTTTGGACGAACGTCCCTTGCAACCAAATCTCCCTTTTTTAACAACCGGAGAAATTTTTGGCAGATTAATTTGAATATTATTTGAGTTCTCTTCGTTTTCAATTGAATCTCTTTCACAACATAAATTACATGTACCTTATTTTCTTTTTCTCCTCTATTTTTGAATTTTGGCCTTCTTGATTTATTTTCGTCATCTTTGATGTGTCTTCTTTTTCGCTTGTTTGGTAATCCTTTTCTTGTGACGCCTCCTCCATTGTCTCATATTTTTGTTGATTCAGTGATCTCTCATATGTCACCAACTCACCTTCTAAATCATCAAGTCCGATAGTGCTAACATCTTTGGTAGCCGTAAGAATAACTTTCTTGTTGTTAAACTTTAAATTGAGAGACTACAATATTTTCTCAACAATTTTAACTTCTTCCAATACTTCTCCACTGGTCCTTAGACCATTGACTATTTCTTCAATTCTCGTAAAAAATTCTTTGACAGACTCTATTGGTCTCATATAAGCTAACTCAATTGACTCCTAAACTCTTATAGTTTCTCCTTCTTTATGTCAGCAACTTTTCGATATGACTTTACCAAAATTGTCCAAGGCTCCTTTGATGACTATGCATACAAATATTTTTTAGATACATGCAATTCGACCTTAATGGCGAGATAGTAGCGTGCCTTATAATCTAAATGTCTTTTCTTCTCCAATTTCGTAGCTACATCACCCGCCAACGTTGTGCCTTTTGGGGGTTCCTCAAATCCTTCATCAATGGTGGACCATAATTCAATAACCTTAAAAAAATTCTTCATATGTTGATAAATTTCAAAATTGTTTTTGCCATCAAACACAAAAACGGGACAATCGGGTAATAGAGTATCCATAATTTTTTTGTTTGGATCTCTTACTGGCTCTGACAGAATCTCACACATGCTCTGATACCAATTTGAAGGATTGAAATACCCCGAAGAACAATTTAGGCACAAGCAAAACATTCAACAAAAGCTATATAAAAGAAATTTATTAAACCAGAGAGAAAACGTCGTAGGAAGTTTTTTCACAACTTATAAACTCTTGAATCTCTCTACATCATAACTATCTCTCCATAGAAAATATGTAATAGCACCCCTATTTATAATACTACAAAACCAAATTTGACTAGAATCTAGAAAACCTATTCCTACATGATTTTGGCTGTGAATCCTAATTAGACATAAATTAAATGAATTAGTAAATACCAAATCCTAGACAACTTAGGAATACTAATTAATCTTAGTTTAATTTCGAACACATTTTAATATTTATATTACACCCTGTATATTTCATATACCCACTTAGAGCAACAATAAAATTCTCTTCGTGTGACCTATACGTCATGGGTTTGAGCCGTAGAAGCAACGACAGATCAAGAATTTTAGTTCTATGGATCCAACATTAAAAATTATGGGTTCATATCTTCTGTTATTGCAACTTTAGTGATTACTTACACATAAATTTATGCTCCGCGTTGAATCTGGGTTCAGTTGAATCCAGTAGTTATATGTTGCATCCGCCCCACGTGGAAGCTGCCACTAATGCTGCATTATGATAAGTTATCTACACCACACCTTTTTTTCAGATCCTGTGAGAATATAAAATATTTTTTTGCACCGAACTGCCCTATTTTTATAGAAGTATTATTCATATACCCCAATGAACCAAACAACCAAACATATAGAAATAAAAGTATATGATGAAATAATTTTGTCATTATTTAATCCCTGTATTATAATTCTCGTATAACTTATTTACGACCCAAATGAACCCTTTAAAGTTAGTGGTTATTGATGCAACCAGAAAACTTGTTTTAGCAATATCCTTGAGCAATGCGCCAAGATATATACAGAGTTTTCACTGTGATTAGAGATTATCAATGTCAAATTCATAAGGAGTAATGACTTCCTGACCACTTAAATTTGTAGGGCTTTTGAAAGCCGATACACGAACTTTGGATTTTCCCATTTGAACACTCTAACTTGACAAAATCGGTACTAATAAACACATCCAGCAGATCGTGTATATCAATTGCCCTGACATGTACAACACATCATGATAAGCTATTTATTACTTGCCATGTGTTATTTGTGGGTCCCATTTTTAAATACAAAAAAAGAAGAAGTTACAAATACAAAAAAGGAAAAGAAAAAAAAACGCCTGAAACATACCCAATATTAATCTGTACGCAACCGCCCCCTTCTTCTTCGTTCACCCTCCTCCCTTCCTTTCTTTACTCTTCTTTCTTCTCCTTTCTCTTTTTCTTCATTATTCTTTCTCTCTTATTTCTAAATCAAATTCACAACATCACCATGGCCATGAATAGACCATAACAAAAAAAAAAAAAAAAGAATTTGGAATTTCAAAAAAAAGAAGAAGACAATAATCCATGATTTTGAAAGTGGAGGTCGCCCAATATCATTGCAAATTTGTCTTTTTCTGTTATTTTGACAAAGATGAATTCGATAATAGAACAGCGACAAAGCTCAAGCTTTCTTCCGACCATTGTTGTTGAGGAATGTTGGGACGAAAATAGTGGGTGGAGACTAGAAAAAATATTAAAGGGGAGATGAAGAAGAAAAAAACCAGAGAAAGGGGAGGGGAAAGAGAAATTAGGATGAGAATGAAAAATTGGGTGGGAGTTTTGCTGGGAAGACGAAGAATTGGAAGGGGAGGGGAAAAGAGAAGGGGAAAGGGAAAAATCTTTTTTTTTTCTTTTTCATTTATCATTTTTATTTATATTTTATTCTAATTCTATTTTTTTAAGTAAAAACAATACTATTTACGCGCTTTGGCAGCGTGATTTGCACACAGTTTAACCATGTCAGTTGCAGTGCTTCCACATATGCATGATCAATGGTCAAAAGTATTTATTAGTACTCACTTTGTCAAGTTTGAGTGTTCAAATAGAAAAATTCAAAGTTCGTATATCGACTTTCAAAAACCTTACAAGTTTGAGTGGCCAGAAAACCATTACCCAAATTAATAATATCTCAAGTTTCTAACCCTCAAATAAGGCAAGAGAATCACAATCTTTATGCCAATTTGAGCGTCATCTCATGGCCTGAAAAGTCGCATAATAGGAGTATGACACTCACATAAGTCAATAAATGCTACTGTTTTGCTACATTTAAAACTCAAAACTGTCAAACATAATGATAATGGAATGCAATTTCTTTAACTTTATGATGATGATTAGACCATTAGGCTCAAATAAAATACCAACTTGGAAAAGCCATTGCTTTATCCTTCTTTCTTTTTTTGGCAAAATATAAAATTGGCCCGGATAAAACTAATTACATTCGCTAGTCGAAAAGTATTTAAAATATGTATATTTTTTTCTTATATATAATATACATATATACAATATATAGGATAAAACTAATTACATTCGCTAGCCGAAAAGTATTTAAAATATGTATATTTTTTCATATATATATATATATATATATATATGCATATTATTTTTAGAACGGCTAAAAATATACATTTTTTCCCGTACACATATATATGTACAAAATAGGGCAAATGTGTAACTTGCTCTATCCCTTTTATTCACTTTATGACTCATTTTTCTTCCTCCTGGCCCCCCTCCCCCCACCCCAAATTCCCTTTCCTCCTCTCTATTTATCCACCTTTACTAACTCCAATATTTCCCACTTCTTTAGTCATTACCCCTCAAAATACAGAGAGAAAACACACAAACACAAGCAGCTCTTTTTACTCATCATGGGAAATTATAGGTTTAGATTATCAGATATGATGCCAAATGCTTGGTTTTACAAGCTCAAGGACATGAGCAAAATCAGCAGCAACAAAAGCAAAGGGCATAACCACACCACCTCAATTTCTTCAACATCATCATTCTCAGCATCAAATCTTCAATCAGACCAAAAAATAAAACAACCCCACATCACTACTTACCCAAGAAAATCATATTACATTTCAAGAAACCTTAGTCCAACAAATAATAACCATGAAATATTTTCCCAAAATCCTTCCTCAAACAACCCAAAACTCTCTGACAATAATATTAATTTTTCAAAGAAAAGGCGTAGCACTACAAGGAGAAGAATTAATTCTCCTAAAATTGTCACTTCTTCTGTTTCAGCTAGTTGCAGTTGCCGTGCTTCTCTTGAATCAGTTTGGACTAAACCTGATTCCACCCCTGAAGATTATCCAAATTCACCTAATGCCCCCTCATCTTCTTCTTCTGAAACATTAGACCCCATAATTTCACTTTCACCATCTTGTGGTTGCAGAGTTAATGAAATGAACAAAGATTCTCTCAATTATGATCATGGGTTTACGTCTATTTCCAAAATTGACCTTCCCCCAATCATAACCAAACCCGAAAAGTTCAACGGTTCGGCCCAAGAAAAGGATGAAAAACAGAGGATTTCTACGGTGAGAAGAGTGTCAGTGAGTTCAACAACTGGTGTGAAGCTAAGAACAAACTCTCCAAAAATAACAAACAGCAAGAAAATTCAAGGAGTTAGCAGAAAGAGTGTTAGTTCAAGAAGAAGGAGTAGTAGTAGTGTTTCAGAAAGTTTTGCAGTGGTGAAATCATCTAAAAATCCACAGAAAGATTTTAGAGAGTCAATGGTGGAGATGATAATGGAAAATAATATAAGGACTTCAAAGGATTTGGAAGAACTTCTTGCTTGTTATCTTTCTTTGAATTCAGATGAGTATCATGATCTTATCATTAAAGTGTTCAAGCAAATTTGGTTTGACATCACTGATATTCGGCTAAAGTAAATATAAAAAGACGAGTATGCTGGAATTTTTATAAGGTATGTCAATATTTGAAAAAGTGAACGAATGAATAAATTAATGTAACAACAAGTGGTATCACTTTTTATATTTTTATCCAATATTTTAATTTTATTTATACATACAAATTGCAAAAAATTCCGATAAAGCGGTGTCACGTGATACCGCTTCAAGCAAGGTGCTTACGTTCTTGGCTGAACAACAAGAGTTTATTGTACGCAATCTTACCCTATATTTCTGCAAGAAACTGTTTCAAGGCTAAAATCCGTGACCTAAAGATGACATGGCAGTTATGTCTAAGGCTCCCTTTCAAGGCTAAAGTAAATATGAATGTATTCTTTCCTTTTCTCATAGTTATGATGTGTATTATAGTAAAAAATTCATAACGTCGTTCCTCCATTGTTAATTAGAGTTCTCACTTTGAGCCAATGAGTTTGAACGTGGAATGAAGAAAACAAACAAAGGTACAAAATCCAATCTTGTAACAATATAATCTGTCTGACTATGACGTGCTCTTGTACATGAATGGATTAGTACGTGTTGTCTGCTGGTAATGGAGGTAAAAGTCTTACGCCAAAACAAACGCACCTTCGCCGAAATTTTAATTTGATTATTTGCTCTAGTATATGATCACTTATTGAATATTTCACTATTATGTCTCTTGGTCTCTTTTTTATATTCTTTTATTTTCTGTTTATATTTATACTATTTTCTTATTAGTTCATTTAAAAAAGAATGACATATTTATATTTAAAAATAATTAACTTTACGCTTCTCGTTTTATCTTTAATGAAAAGCTTTTATAGCCACATAAATGTTACGAAATGCTTAACATAAGTTTTAAAAGTCTCAAACTTCATATCTATTATTCAAATTCACATATATAGGAGCGGATCTGATGGAGTATATCAGAATAAATGATGCCTGCCCAGTGCACAAGGTATTCTGCGTTCTCGCAAGGTCCAGGGAAGGGCCGCAAATGAGGTGTGATGTAGGCATTCTACCCTAATACAAGCATCCGTGACTAATTACACGGCTCGAACCTGTGACCTATAGATCATATGAAGACAACTTAACGGTTGTTCCGAGGCTTCCCTACTGTATCAAAATAAATGCTTATATAAAAAGTTTATGCTATGATAACATCATCTTTCATTTCTAGCATTGAAGGTGTACATGTATTACATTAGGTACTGGTAATTTTATAGGACTTACAAGGCAACGGGCATTATTAGTTCACCAAAGCAGTGAAGCTACAGTTTACTATGTCCATAAAGATGAATTAAATATATATATATATCATTCACTCACTCCTCCAACTACAGATACATCATCGTGCAGTTCACCACAATTCTTATCCATCACTACTGATTTGTAATTTATATCTACAGGAAAAGGACCTCACACCTATTAGTCCTAACTCACCGACATTTTTTCATTCTCAATCTCTAGCTACAGGACCAAAAGAAGATACCCTTTTAGGACAAGTTTTCAGTTTCTAACGTATTTTCTACCTCAGAATCTTATAGGTTTTGCTCTGACACTATCTTCAGCTAGCTTTAATTCACTCCTCACATAGCATAATACATGCAAAAGGTAAATATAGACAGAAAGGCTACTGAGAGAAGGATTTAAACAATTCTATGTAAGTTTCTGTATCTTTCATTTGTTTATAAATACAAGTTTTCAAATTTTATGTACTGTGAGTCCGCATGGGCTTAAAGAAGCTTTTCCAATTTCTGCATTTCGTCTAAAGTTAAGAAGAGGAGTTTGAGTACAGAAGCAAAAGTTGCTTCGAAAGTTACAAAAGTTTGTGTCCATTTTTTAAACCTAAAAAGCTATATCTAGAGTTTTATATTTAATTTAGATAAATATGTATAAGCATTTACAGCAAGCTTCTGTTGAGGGATTGCAAAATGTGTTCCAACGGCTAACTAAAAAAAGTGTTTTAAGTTCTACATATGTACTAATGGTATAAAAATTATTTAATTTACATTTTATAAAAATGTAAAAATAGCACGGTATAGTCAGTTTTCAGACTGGTCATTCAAAAATAGCCAGATTTACCAAATCAATGAAAAATAGCCACTATTTTGCTGTAACAGAGACCGGTCCAGCATAATATACTGGAGTTTGGTGCACTTGTGTATGAACTCCAGCATATTATGCTGGACCGGTATACTTTGCTAGCTCCAGTATAATATACTGGAGACTGGAGCACCGGTGCTCCAAACTCCAGTATATTATGCTGGACCGGTATACTTGCTGGAACTCCAGTATATTATGTTGGAGTTCTAGTGTACTTATGCTGGAACTCCATCATATTATGTTGGAGTTCCAGCATACTTATTCTGGAACTCCAGTATAATATGCTGGAGTTCAAGTATACTTATGCTGGAACTCCAACATAATATACTGGCGTATTTTTCGGGTTTTGAACAGTATTTTCGTTCAGATTTATCTTTACATGAAAAGTGGCTAAATTTCGATTACTTTTGAAACTGGGCTATTTTTAAACGACCAGTTGTAAATCTGGCTATTTTTGAATTTCTCCCTATAAAAATCGCAACTATATATTCCCTCTGGTCCACAATAAGTGACCAATTTGCTTTTTTTATTTTGGTCCAAAATAAGTGTCCATTTATATAATCAAAAAAAAAAATTTAATTTATTTTTCCAAAATTACCCTTTTGTACGTATCCCAAAAAAGTCATTTACTCCTCACATTTAAGAAGTGCTACTATAACTATGCTGCAACATTTAATTAAGGGTAGTTTAGTCACATTAACTATTTTTGTCTAGATTTCAGTATTTCCTTAATGAGTGTGCCCAAAGCAAATTGATCACTTATTGTGGACCGAAGGGAGTAGTTATCATATAAATACGCATTTATTTTTTCACAGACGACTAAAATCCCCATTTGAAATTATAGTCAAATCTCTTTATCACAATATTGTTTATTTCAATATTTTTTGGCTGATATAGTAAAATAATGTTTATGAAAATATATGTTATAACATAATATAAAAAATTAATTTCAAAAAAAATTTGACCGTTATATATAATGAAATATTGTTATAGAGGAAGACTGTAGATTATTTAAGGGATTTTCTATGTATAAACTTTAATATGGAAAAACTTAGATTAAACCCAAATATGTGATCCCAAAAGTTCTTTTATTTGAAAAAACATAATTTAAGAGAGGGATTTTATCCAGATTACGTCCTCACTTTAAGAGTGTGTTTGGTGTGAAGGAAAATATTTTTCGAAAAATATTTTTCAATTTTTTCATGTTTGGTTGGCTTAAATGTTTTGAAAAATATTTTTCTTATGAACTTATTTTTCTCCCATTGGAGGAAAATGTTTTCCTTATAAAGAGAAGGAAAAATATTTTCCAAAACTCTTTCTCAACCTTTCCCACCCTCACCAACCCTCCCCACCCCCTCTATTCAAAAAAGCCTTTTTTTTTCAAATTTCAGTTTTTTCGTTACAACCCACCCTACTACCCATTCCCCGCAAAAAAATTATACTTTTACCTAATTTTTTTTTTTTGCAATAATTTCTATTTTTTTTGTTTTTCTGCACCACCCATCACCCACTCCCCCCCCCCCCCCCCCGCACAAAAAAAGGAA
Organism: Nicotiana sylvestris; assembly: GCF_000393655.2. NCBI lineage: Eukaryota > Viridiplantae > Streptophyta > Magnoliopsida > Solanales > Solanaceae > Nicotiana > Nicotiana sylvestris. Next base: position 151,014,012 of record NC_091068.1, read on the forward strand.
AAAAATTACTTTTTTTTTGTAATTTAAATTTCTATTTTTTTTTTTCGTTTTACTCCCCTCCCCTCCCGAAAAAAAAATATTTTTTAAATATATTTTTTAGTTTTAATTTTTTTATTTAATGGTTTAAAGGTTAAAAAGTTTACAAGTTCCAAAATTATGAGTTTGGAGGTTTATGTGTTTGGAAGTTTACAGGTTTAGAAATTATAAAGTTTGCGGGTTCGAAATTTCGTGGTTTCGAAAGTTTAGCGGTTCGAAAGTTTATGAGATTTGTGGGTTCGGAAGGTTGTTGGTTTGAAAGTTTATGGTTTCATGTTTATTATATCTAAATTATTTATGAATACTCTTGAGAAGTCATTTTCCTTAATTTATGTACCAAACACCGAAAAATAAATAAAATTACTACTTATTTTTCAAAAAAATATTTTCCACGGAAAACATTTTCCGTTATACCAAACACACCCCAAGTAACAAAAGGAAAACAAGAATAATTACTTTGTTGCTTGCCTATTGATCGGTTGTGCTTTTTTTTTGGGTGTTGCTAAGAGAAATTAATTGGATCCGGCTCACCTCCTGTACACCATCCATCAAGTTCTTCCAGTGTAACTTAAATTTTATGACACCTGTCCCTTCTTAAAATCTAATGGTCAATATTTATTTAACTAAAACAGCCTCTCATACCATGGTTAATTAACACCCCCTAATTATCTGACTTATACTTTCCTTAGAGGCAGCATCAACTTAGGCGAAGATCTTTCATATCACGCACACATATTAGAAGTTCGACACAACTAAAACTTTTTTATTAACTTATTCATGAAATAATGTATACGAAATAAAAGATCACATCTCGATTAGCCCTTCATTTTTTTCATGCTTATTACCTCCCGTGACATTGAAAAGTGATCTGCACCTATATACCATTTTCATAATTCCAACAACTCTTCAATCTGTCAAAGTGATTATAAATTTTGTTACATTGAAAATGGTAATTACAATTAAATTTAAATTTATGGTTTTAAAAATACATAATTTATTTTAATGCTAGTTGTTAGTGATAGATGCTAAGTGTGAGTCAAGAAAATGAGATAAGAGTTTGGGGACAATATGTTATGCAAACCGAGTGGCCGTGAATCGGCGTCTCGAGCTGGACTGCGCTGGGCCTCGAGGTCGAGCTAAAGTGTCAGACTGAGAATGATCGACGAAGAACTAACAGTTCTAAGGACCTTGATGATGACTATTTATGATCAATGATGAGCAATAAATGAAGAACAATCAGTAAAGCACAATAAATGTAAGCAATAAAATTAAAGGGGCGACAATAAAATATGTTCAAGTTGAAGAGTAGAGAATGTTCTTGTTCTTGTATTGAATATCATGTGCCTTACAAAATGATAAGGGTCCCCTTTATATAGGAGAGGGAATCCCAACTTAGTACAAGTGCATTTATTACAAAGATATGCGACTGGTACACCTATTTAATGTCACGGTACGGACTTGTACTATTCTTGTAGACCCGGTCAACTCTAACCACATGCCTTGGGAATCTCCCGCTTGTACATCATATCCACCGATTTGCACTGCCCAAGGTCGAACATAGGGAACCTTCGGGGTCGAACCTCGAGCTGTACCTCGAGGGTTCTGGAGACGGGCCATGGAGCGTCATAATGATCATAAAATCGGACTCTTCGATTTTAGCCGTATACAAATAGTCCCCGCGTTTCTTAGAGTAAAAATGATAAGAAACGGTCTTGAATTCTTACCTCTTCGATACTTCCATCATGAAGTCAGTCTGTCAGAGCATTAAATGACACGACTCAAAGGCTACGCAGAGGTCACTGTCAGCACGATTATCGATAAGCCCACGAACTGTTATTGGTTTGACTCTTCTGTTTCTCAAACGTTTCCCAAACGACTTTTATAAATACCTCAACTGTTTTCCATTCATACTTTTACAATATCTTCAAGTTTTCAGAGCTAAGTTACCATCTTCTGCATTCATCTCCTTTCTGTGCTTGCCTCTTCATTTTCTTTCTTAGAAACTTTGTTATAGTTATGGCTAAAACCTCCAAAATGGTACCTCAGAAAGAGGGCACCACTTCTTCATTGCGCCCGTAAAAGGGAAAACCAAAAACAACTCCAAGTATTGAGCAATGTATCCCTGGCCACTTCGATACGGTCTCTGATTTTACCATTGAAAACCCCCTTTCTACACCGGACTGATGCGAGCCCATGTCTCGGTACATTAGTGTGGTGACCAATACAAAGAGAGTAAAAATAGACTGCTGATGGGGGGAGGTAGTGCAAGTAGAGATCTCCAAAGCTGAGGAAAGCATAGTAACATACAAAGCTGGCTTCCTCAGTGTATACACATACCCCTTCACCCTAGGCCCTGTAGATTCTTCTTCCCCACCGATATGTCCGGCAATTCTTGACTTTTGTCATCCGTACCGAGTGACACTTGGTCAGATCTATACTTTTGTTTGGAGGATTGCTTACATGATCAGATATTTCTCCAATCGGATCAAGGGAATGACCTTCACCCTCAACCACTTGATCAGATTGTACAGCCCCCGCCTCTTCCGAGGAGGTTTAATCAAGCTTCACCATCAATTCACTAAGACATTCTTTGCAAGCATCGATGAGGACAAAGACCGGAGATGGATGAGTCGGTTTATCAGAGTAAGAACCTCAAACATCATCCCTGCTGATAGGATGCCATTCCCGGAGGAATGGAACATGAAGCGTAAGTGTCCCTACATCGAGCACATTTTATTGCCCCGTCTCCTTCTTCTGAAACGATCTTCTTTTGATTATGTAGCCACCGTTTGGTTCCCTGGCACAGTTCAGAACCTTTTGGGATAGATCAAACTATTAGACTCTGCTTTTCCATACAACGAGCGTGTTTGGCGTGATTTGGCCAAAATGCGGTGGCAGGCCAAGAATCACGGTATGCTTTCGTTGTTGTCATTACCAAGTTTCTCATGAGTATTCTTTGTGGTGGTAAGTTTAATATATCATGCCTATGCAGGCCTCGAGGACGGCATGTCGATGAGACCGCCTCCTCCTGGTGAAGAAAAAGCCTCGAAACCCGACAAGGGCTTGAGGAAGAAGGAGGCGTTGGTCGAGTCTCCAAAATCAAAGAAACCCAAGGTTCAGAGGTCTCAGACCAATGCCACAGTCTTGACTTCGACTGTTGCGGCAAGTCTTTGTACCAAAGACGAAGATGATGATGATGGCTGTTGATACTCCAATTTTGCCCTCATATTTTTTATATACATATATACTTCCAAAATAGAATATTTGTATCATCATTTAGTCTACAAACCTATACAAGCATTTTCTATAATTTTCCATAATGTTTAGAGCTTCAAATTAATTTTTCTTATATTTAAAATTATATAAATATCTAGAAATTATCCTTTAAATTACTTTGTGATGACTTAATTATCCCAAAAATTATTATTTGATTCATAATACATGTTTCAAATATTTTTATCCTATTTTTATAATTGCATTATCATTGTTAAGCTATTTAACTAATTTTGCAATAATGGCCCGTATTCTACAAGTAATTGCGTTTATTATATTATTTATATCAAAGTATCATTTTTATATTTTTTATAATATCGAGTTATTATTTAAAATAGTTTTACAGCATAAATATTATTTTTACCATTTATTAGAAGTTTTAGTAATTTATTTTAATTATTTTCAAGGGTTTCAAGGGCTGGCCCAAAATAAGCCAAAATTTCGGACCAAATTAATGGCCCAAACACCCAAATCCCTAGCCCAATTCCCAGATCCCAAACCAAACAACCCATTAACCCAACCCTAATTAAATATAACCTGACCCAGACCCCTTTCAATCCCGGCCGTTGATCTCTGAGATCAACGACCCTCATCCTTTCTTACCTTTTTAATTCAAACGACCCCCCTAACCTAGTCATTTTGTTACATCCGCCGTCCCTAAATTCCTCTTCTTCTCCGTCTCTCTGAGACCTAACCCTAATGCCCCCCGCCGTTACTCACCTACTGCCGTTCATGGTGGGTTTTCACTACCCCAGGCCTCTAATGGTCTCTTCTATGCTGGTTACTTCCATCTCTAAGGTCCTAGAGAAGATTCTCAATGGACCAGGGCTAGTCTGCTTACACATTTGGGTCTTTCTTGCCTGTTTCAGGCTGTTGTGGTTCGATTTTGAGTAAGAATTTCTTATTTCGTCTTAAATCCGTGGGTTCCTAAGTCTATGTTCTCATCTCTGATTTTCTTCTGAAAACCCTAAATTTTGTCTTTAATCTTCAGATCTGAGAAGAATCAGACCTATTTCACATGTTTTTCATAAAAATCTTCTGGTTTTCGAGAGAATTTCCATTTTTTTTAAAAAGCTAGGGTTTCCTGGAAATCCTTTTCTCCAAACGTTTTCTGACTTTGAATGTTTAACCTTCTGTTCTTATATGATTTTTGGTCGATTTATGTTGAGTTTCCCTTAGCCCTAGTTGATTTATGCTAAAACCCCAATTTTTGACATTTTTGCTTTGATTCTGAGTTTGACCGTGTTACCTGTGCACTGTTTCGTTCTATGCTTTGATTCTCATGATTTCTCTTTAGTCTAATTTAAACGTCTTGTGATTTTTACCCTAGTATGCCTCTATTAAGGTTTCTAACTCGATTTCTCGACTGATTCTGTGTGTTTATACCTAGCCTATTTGTGTATTTGTGGAAACATATATTATTCTCCTTTAAATCAGTATTATTTTAGATTCCTGATTCACTGATTTGCTTCGTAAAAACCTAGGGGCCGATTCTTGATTATTCCTTTATTTGCGACCTTATTTAGTTTCTTACATTATTTGATTAACTGTGATACTTACTGATTCCTCAAGATTGTTTCCTTAATTGAACCCCTGCTTATTTACCCCTATTTCCCACTCTGTACTTAAGTCTTACTCGATTTTATTTTCATTAAATATTGTCCTGCCCTTTACAGTTGGGTAATTACCCCTTAATTAAGGGAGACTATACTGATTTTGTGTATAATTGATTCCGTAAGCTTCCTTAATTGCTGACTGATTGATCTCCTTTACCTTATTTTGTTTTGCTCCTAAATACTATATATACTTTTATCTATTCTCACTTCTGGACAAACATTAGTTCACAAAACACACATACACTCAAACTCTTTTCCTTCTTTGCTGCTTGTGCTATTTGTGCTATTGTGGGTCTAGCCGGCTGAAAGCCAAGGCTAGATAATGATACTATACTTGCTCTATATTCTGCACTCTTTTTCCTCAAACTGGTATGTATCTTGTTAAATTTGAAACCCAAACTCTATGCGTTTCGTTCCTGCATAAGTTCATTGACTATGAATTTAACCTATCCTCCTATTTACTTCTTTGTTTAGCATGCCTAAATTCTGCCCTGTTCAATGTACAACTAGTATGTCTACACTTCACATGTTTATCTTATGTTTGAACAGCCTATTTGATTTATGCTTAATCCTTTAACTATGTGATCATGTTGGTTACTTAATGCATGTGGTTAATCCTGCTCGTGTGTCTAATTCTGTCCTCTACATCTTTGCTCCATGTTTTAGTTGCATGCTATCCTGGTTAATTTGTTAGGGCTATGAAGCTCCTAAGTGTTCTACGTATGTTATTGTCTACATGCCTCCCTGCACCCTATTCATGTACCCTCAATGAGATTTCCATGTGTTCCCAATCCCTTTCACCCTTGTGTGCAAACATGCTTGCTAAAGTGCCTGTGGATCTGATCCTTCTATGATTGATTGACTGTCTACTGAATTTGCTCTCTTCTGAACTGATTTCAAAATGTTATCAGTATTCTTCTAAAACTGGTTTCATTCCTAGCATTTTCTTAAAACTGGTCTATTCCAGAAAATCTTTTTCAATCCTAAAAAGTTATCTCCACACTATTTTCACTAAGTCTTTCAAACTATGTCAAGCACTTTCACTTACTCTTAGGTCATTAAGTTATGCCCCTCTGGTATGTGTACTGCTTAGGGATCCTTGAGGTCTCTCTGAACTCTGGCATATCAGGGCTAGCTGTTCCACACTGCACATAACCCGTCCCTGTTTGAGAAAAGTCTTGGTGTGAGCACTGTCCGAGACCCTTGAGGTCCTTAGGGAACTCTGACACACCTGGACACTTGTTGGCTATGAGATTTCTGAGCATTTGAGACTACATTGAAGGCCTGGTGCTCCTAGGTTTATTTTGGGCCTACTTTAGGCTCCCTATAGCATCATTTTACATTTCATCTGTGTAATTTATTCAATCCGGGTTTGTAATAATTATTTGTAAACAAATATTGGGGTAACTAATAAAAATGGAGGATAGTTGTATATACTGTGGGTAAAACTGAGTAGAAAACATGCTATAGGCTTTATATTGTGCAAATCTGCATTAGAAGCCACGTTCTAAGATTGGTGTGTTCATTTACATTTAAACCATGTCGAACCTGTGCATCAGATATCCTCTTTTTAGGGCCTTCACATTTACTGCTTCAACATGTTGCATGCTCAATTCCTGGTTCTTCGCAAGTACTGTCACATAGACATCCTGCTATTGAATAATCTTAATAAAAGCTGTCATTCCTGTATGCATTAGATACTATGTTCTTAGGAACTCTATTTGCATCTGTTTGAACCACGTCTATTTCGATTAAATGAATAGCTATCCATGAAAAGGTTTAAAACAGACTCACGCATAGGTATCATGTCTCTAAACACAAATTGATAAATTGCTTGTTATAATCTGTATCACCTAGATCCAACATGCCTATAGGTTGAATAATCTCAAACTGTTTAAACAACTCTTGCAACTGTGATTGTGTAGAATCCCACGCCTAGGCAAGCCTTAGGTAATTAATCTCCTTGTAAAAATGAGAAACTGTGTTCTGATCGTGTTTAGACTACTTAAGTTTCACATGCTATAAAACCAGTAGGAAAACTGGTTAGGATTCTTCCACCTCCCTTAAAACAAACCCTGCATAGCCTGTATCTATAACATTTATCTTGATATTGTGTTCTTACGTTTTCTGAACTTCTTCAAAATTAGCTGTTTGAGACATGTTGTTTATTTGCCTATGTATCTGTGGAGGTAAATATGAGTCTTTTACTTGCTTCCTTAATTGACAGTCCTATGTGTTATTTGTTGTCGCCTAGACTTTTCCCTTTTTAACACCTTAGGATTGTCTAGAACTGCCCAAATCTAGAGGTCCTAAACTCCCCCGGTGCCACAAGGAAGGGATGGGTAACATCATACTTAGAGGTCGTTAATCAAACTCGCTTATATAATCATTAAGGTGAGGGTAATGGGTAGTAAAGGATATGATGACCTGCGCGCTAATGTCACGTGTAGTCCCTCTAGTTGAGGAGGATTACCAGGCATTGCATAGATTGATCCTATAGGCTAATCAACTTAGGACTTCCCTTTCCCAATTCCTATATGTGTGTAAATTATCTAAACTTCTTTCATGTGCATTATACCATCTCAATTTCCTTGATCATATATGTATTTAGACCATGAAAACTACCTTTGTTTGCAGGTATGTGCCAAGACTGGTTACTTGTTAATTGACTAATTCGCGTAGTTTATGTTTGGCCGAGACCCACCGTTGTGGACCGCGATGGGTGCCTAACACCTTCCCCTCAAGATTATTTCGAGCCCTTACCCTAATCTTTGGTAATGCAAACTAGTTACATGAGTTAATTGCTCTAGGTGCCCTAACACACCTTAATCCGTTAGGTGGCGTCTCTTTAAATATCCAATTCCCAAAAGAAAACGAGTTGTTCCCCCATGAATGTCGAAACCCTGACTTCCTTGCAAAAAGGAAAAAAGGGGGCGCGATAACATGGCGACTCCGCTGGGTATATTTTAGGCTTTTACCATAACGAACTTATTTTTTGTGAATTAGTCTAAGCATGCCTTTATCCCGTGTACCCTTTCCCCTTTATTTGGATTTAACTGCCTATTTATGATTTCTTTATTTTCCTGAAACTTACTTGTTTCTTTATTTTCTTTTTCCGTAACTGTCTTTCAAATTATTTAAATACTACATTTATCATTTTTTATGTGTAGATACTTGACAACATGCTATTTATTGTTGCATAAATCATGCTCAATATCATATTCCACTTGTGCGTAATCAATCCCATAGAAACGCTTGATGAGTGTTTGCACTCTTCCTATATATCACCCTTTAAATTCAGAAAGGCGTATTTGCGGTAAAACTAGTCGATCAGCGGTGCGTTCAACGGTTTCATGCCTTTCCCCCTCAAGTTGTCCGCTTGAGGGTCCCGGTCTAGACCTCTATAGCAGCCTTACTCTGATTAATTGTACATGCATCATGGTCAAACCTAGTCGGGTTAATATGTTGTCTGCATAATAACCCTTTAAGACAAGCCTCGTCCAAAGGTCCATCGGGTTTTCCACAATCCCAACGGACGTAATCCCGGTTGTGTATATTAATTTGGATAAATAAGTACTCATATGCTAATCATTACTGTATAAATAGACGAACCTCGAGGAGGAAAGGGCCTAATTATCTCTTGTTTTGCAAAAAATGAGGCACGAAGTCCGTAGATTCGATATGGTCGGTAGTATTCCTCCACTTTTGCTAGATTGGTGGAGGGAACTTCCCTCAAGTGACCAAAATCATGTAGAAAGAATCTTGGGGAATTTTCAATTACCCTTGTTTCACCATATTTATGGCTGCTACTCCCAAATCCGTTCACCAAGAATAGGAGAGTTCCGCCTCTGCTTCCCCCTCGGTCGGTGGTACACCGACGACATTCGGTGAGCTAACCTCGAGATTCTTTGTCTCGAGGAGGAACTTTACGTTAGAGAGACCTCCCATTGTTCAGAGCCATTGGCAGCATGCATCGAGGTTCATCTCATCAATAGGAGGGGAACACCTTGAGGCAGTTAGGAGAGACTACAGATAGGGAGAAAAGGCGGTACTGCAGGTACATTCCCTGGAAAAGAGCATCATGGCTCATGTAGAGGGGTTTTTTAACGTACACATGTACCCCTTTACATTAGGCCCCCTCGATAGAGTCGTGCTCGATTTTTTTAGGAGATATCGGGTTACCCTGGAACATGTTCTCCCGTCATTTTGGAGGATAGTGTTGATGATATGTTTTTTTGTAGATAAAGCCGGGCTCGAGTTCACCCTCAGCCATCATATTAGATTGTACCGGCACTTACATTATCGAGGCCTGATTACTCTACGACGTCGATCTACCCGACTATTTGTTGCCAATAATGAAAAGGACGGGGATCGAGGGTGGATAAGTCGATTTGTTTGAGTGCGGACTGTTGACTTTATCCTCGTAGAGTTCTTGCCATTCCATGAGAAATGGAATTTCACACGTAAGTGGTACACTTATGCTTTTGACATTTTTGTTCATAGTGGAGGCAGACTCCGTAAAGGTGTTTTCTTTCCCTTTCCGCAGCAATCCCATGGTTTCCATACGAGGTCCCCGATCTGGCGGATTGGACTCGGAAACGGGTAGCTTGCTCGACCTACGAAGAGCGTAAGTGGCGAGACCTGTCGAAGGGTAGATGGGACGCAAAATACCACGATGAGTACCGTATGATTCTTTTTTTAAGGAATATTTCCCTTTGTGTTTCCTAGTTTCTTTACTGCAGGCGTTGGAGAATCTTTCGAGATGAGACCATGCCCTCTTGGAGAGGAGGGAGGATCATCGGCTTCGAGGCCGAAGAGTGATAACAAGCGCAAGGATTCCTTGGTGGGCGAGGAAATTTATAGTAAGGCAAGGTCTTCCCAGAGGCGAAAAGGAGATGCAACTGTTGAGGTAGATCATGTACCTATCGGCCGTCGTGCGAACATTGGTGCAACAGAAAGGAGCAGCCACACATTGATAGCTCGAGCCGAGAGACCTCGCAGGGCAGTTGGGCCAGTAATACCCGAGGTTGCTAGCCTCAGAGGAGTGGATACTCTTTTGCCACCATCTTTTTCCCTGGTCGAAGGTACTTCGAGGGACAAGGATCTTTCACCGCTATCTCCTTCTCCAGTCGAACGTACTTCGAGGGATATAGATTTTCTGCCACAATCTTCTTCTCCCGTTGAAGGTACTTTGAAGGATGTTCGAGGCCAGGGGACGCTTAAATCTAGCGGGGTCTCGAGCGATCATATCCCCACCGAGAGCAGTTCGACTAGGGCTGATGAGATCATGCCAGTAGATGTAAGCTCAACTTTTGAGGAGGCTCAGCGGCTCTGTTTTGTGGTGAGTTTTGGTTGACTTTGTTGGTTTTTCGGTTTTGCATTTTCATTTTCTCATTGAGCTTCGTTTTCATAGGCCTTTGACAAGCTCAAGTCTGAGCTGCTCCGCCGTGAAGCTAGGTTGCAAAAAGCCTTGGACGGGGAGAAATCCCTCAGGATATTTTGTGATAAAAAAGCAAAGGAGTTGATACACCTTCGGTACAAGATGAATTGAAGCCTGAACTACGAAAGCCACCTCGAAAGACAGGTAACCTTTGTTTTGAGGGGGTGCATGTTTCTTCTTCTATCCTTGGAGATTAATATTTTGATACTTCAGTTGCAGAGTAAAACGGAGGACCTGGAACGCCTTTGGGGCAATGTTGGTCAAGCCAAGTATGAGTGTAATGAGCTAAGGGCTCAGATAGATTCCCAAGTTGCGGCCAAGATGAATGCTTTGGCCATGGCTTCTTTCATTGAGGTGCAACTCCGAAATGCTCGTGAAAGCAGCTCGGTCCAGACGAGCAGGATTGTAAGGCTCGAGTGTGACCTTTTGAAAGTAAAGGTCGAGGACGTGGACGCCGGGGCCGAAGCTGAAGAGATTCGAGGTAAGGCTGATAAGAAAGTAACCATCTATTTAAAAGACACTGCCGACACTCGAGCTGAGTTGAGAGGGGCTTCCGATCAGGAGAGAAGAAGCAATGAATATGCTCGGTGCATATCCCGAAGAGAATCCCTCGAGGAGATCCACTCTAGGGGCCTCGATCTCTCGGAAGAGATAGAGCAGGCCAAGGTGGACGAATACAATGCCAAATTCCTCGTATCCGATGCCAAAGATAATGAGGAAGAGGTCGATGAAGCCGCAATCCCCGAGGGGAAAGTAGACTAAGCTTTTCCTTTCTGATTCTGTGTACAATGTTCTTAAACAACTTTGTAAATGAAGCCTTGTATTATTTCACATATACATATAAAAAGAAGCCTTTCAGTTTTCCCCTTTCATGAATTTCCCCTTTCTTATGTATGTCTTTATTTTGTTTTAAATTATGACATTTTTCAATGATTGGCAAGATGAGTTGAATTTCGAGGTAAAACGCTTAGGTGTACAAATCGGCCCTGAGGCTTGTTGGGATGGCCCATAGTCTCTTACGCATTTGTCCTTAGGCGTTTTTTAGTTAACCGTCTCGGGCTCCGTCTTAGAATCGGGTTTCGACTCGAGCTTATCGACCTTTAAGATTTTGAATTTTAAGCTGGCTCTTAGGCTCTTACATGTTGGGTCGGTATGACCTCTGATATGGGCTGGAACTTGGGCTCTTACGCGTTGGGTTGGTACGACCTCTAATATGGGCTAGCGCTTGGGCTCTTACGCGTTGGGTCGATACGACCTCTAATATAGGCTTTATTTTTCCCTCGTCAAAGACTATTTTGAAGTCTTTGTTTTTGTCTGACTCTTCGATGGTTCGATAAGAACCTCGATTGTGAGCCGTTATATGACGATAAATGAGCACCTCGGGAGGTTTCACTCGATAGCTGAATTGTTTTGAAGCCTTATCATTGTTTAGAGCTGACATGATTGAAGCACTTTTGCTTATGCTAAAGGTAGCCTGATTAACTAATTCTTTTCGAAGTATTTTCGAAGTAATTGAAGGCCTGTGATTTTATGGCAACAGTTGGGCATCCCCGAGTCGCGTTAGTTCGACCGGAGCCTTATGACCGTAATCATTGTGTTTGGTTATAGCCTTTTAGTCCCCGAGTGAGGTAGCCTTAGCATTTATATTGAGGGTATGCCTTTTTAGCGGTTTTACAAGTTCGAATATATAGCTTTGACTTTAAGATCGGGATTATGTCCTTTGTAAGGTGTAATGACCCGACCAGTCATTTTGAGCTTTTGTACTTCACTCGCCAATTCTCGGGCATGGCTAGCCCCATGTGATATATTATGACTTATGTAAATCGTTGTTTTTGGTTTTTAAGGTAATCGTAAAGGATTTGGAAAAATAGTTCTCAGTTTGAAGCTTAAATTTGAAAGGTTTGACCAAGTTTTGACTTTTTAGTATATGATCTAGGATTGAAATTTTTATGATTTGGTTAGCTCCGTTAGGTGATTTGGTACTTAGGAGCGTGATCAGAATGTTTTTTGGTGGTCCGTGGAAGGTTTAGGCTTGAATTGGCGAAATTGGAATTTTGGCGTTTTCTGGTTGATAGGTGAGATTTCAATATAGGGGTCGGAATGGGATTTCGGAAGTTGGAGTAGAAATTAAAAAATTTACAAGTTCCAAAATTATGAGTTTGGAGGTTTATGTGTTTGGAAGTTTACAGGTTTAGAAATTATAAAGTTTGCGGGTTCGAAATTTCGTGGTTTCGAAAGTTTAGCGGTTCGAAAGTTTATGAAATTTGTGAGTTCGGAAGGTTGTTGGTTTGAAAGTTTATGGTTTCATGTTTATTATATCTAAATTATTTATGAATACTCTTGAGAAGTCATTTTCCTTAATTTATGTACCAAACACCGAAAAATAAATAAAATTACTACTTATTTTTCAAAAAAATATTTTCCACGGAAAACATTTTCCGTTATACCAAACACACCCCAAGTAACAAAAGGAAAACAAGAATAATTACTTTGTTGCTTGCCTATTGATCGGTTGTGCTTTTTTTGGGTGTTGCTAAGAGAAATTAATTGGATCCGGCTCACCTCCTGTACACCATCCATCAAGTTCTTCCAGTGTAACTTAAATTTTATGACACCTGTCCCTTCTTAAAATCTAATGGTCAATATTTATTTAACTAAAACAGCCTCTCATACCATGGTTAATTAACACCCCCTAATTATCTGACTTATACTTTCCTTAGAGGCAGCATCAACTTAGGCGAAGATCTTTCATATCACGCACACATATTAGAAGTTCGACACAACTAAAACTTTTTTATTAACTTATTCATGAAATAATGTATACGAAATAAAAGATCACATCTCGATTAGCCCTTCATTTTTTTCATGCTTATTACCTCCCGTGACATTGAAAAGTGATCTGCACCTATATACCATTTTCATAATTCCAACAACTCTTCAATCTGTCAAAGTGATTATAAATTTTGTTACATTGAAAATGGTAATTACAATTAAATTTAAATTTATGGTTTTAAAAATACATAATTTATTTTAATGCTAGTTGTTAGTGATAGATGCTAAGTGTGAGTCAAGAAAATGAGATAAGAGTTTGGGGACAATATGTTATGCAAACCGAGTGGCCGTGAATCGGCGTCTCGAGCTGGCCTGCGCTGGGCCTCGAGGTCGAGCTAAAGTGTCAGACTGGGAATGATCGACGAAGAACTAACAGTTCTAAGGACCTTGATGATGACTATTTATGATCAATAATGAGCAATAAATGAAGAACAATCAGTAAAGCACAATAAATGTAAGCAATAAAATCAAAGGGGCGGCAATAAAATATGTTCAAGTTGAAGAGTAGAGAATGTTCTTGTTCTTGTATTGAATATCATGTGCCTTACAAAATGATAAAGGTCCCCTTTATATAGGAGAGGGAATCCCAACTTAGTACAGGTGCATTTATTACAAAGATATGTGATTGGTACACCTATTTAATGTCATGGTACAGACTTGTACTATTCTTGTAGACCCGGTCAACTCTAACCACATGCCTTGGGAATCTCCCGCTTGTCCATCATATCCACCGATTTGCACTGCCCAAGGTCAAACATAGGGAACCTTCGGGGTCGAACCTCGAGCTGTACCTCGAGGGTTCTGGAGACGGGACATGGAGCGTCATAATGATCATAAAATCGGACTCTTCGATTTTAGCCGTATACAAATAGTCCCCACGTTTCTTAGAGTAAAAATGATAAGAAACGGTCTTGAATTCTTACCTCTTCGATACTTCCATCATGAAGTCAGTCTGTCAGAGCATTAAATGACATGACTCAAAGGCTACGCAGAGGTCACTGTCAGCACGATTATCGATAAGCCCACGAACTGTTATTGGTTTGACTCTTCTGTTTCTCAAACGTTGCCCAAACGACTTTTATAAATACCTCAACTGTTTTCCATTCATACTTTTACAATATCTTCAAGTTTTCAGAGCTAAGTTACCATCTTCTGCATTCATTTCCTTTTTGTGCTTGCCTCTTCATTTTCTTTCTTAGAAACTTTGTTATAGTTATGGCTAAAACCTCCAAAATGGTACCTCATAAAGAGGGCACCACTTCTTCATTGCGCCCGTAAAAGGGAAAACCAAAAACATCTCCAAGTATTGAGCAATGTATCCCTGGCCACTTCGATACAGTCTCTGATTTTACCATTGAAAACCCCCCTTCTACACCGGACTGAGGCGAGCCCATGTCTCGGTACATTAGTGTGGTGACCGATACAAAGAGAGTAAAAATAGACTGCTGATGGGGGGAGGTAGTGCAAGTAGAGATCTCCAAAGCTGAGGAAAGCATAGTAACATACAAAGCTGGCTTCCTCAGTGTATACACATACCCCTTCACCCTAGGACCTGTAGATTCTTCTTCCCCACCGATATGTCCGGCGATTCTTGACTTTTGTCATCCGTACCGAGTGACACTTGGTCAGATCTATACTTTTGTTTGGAGGATTGCTTACATGATCAGATATTTCTCCAATCGGATCAAGGGAATGACCTTCACCCTCAACCACTTGATCAGATTGTACAGCCCCCGCCTCTTCTGAGGGGGTTTAATCAAGCTTCACCATCAATTCACTAAGACATTCTTTGTGAGCATCGATGAGGACAAAGACCGGAGATGGATGAGTCGGTTTATCAGAGTAAGAACCTCAAACATCATCCCTGCTGATAGGATGCCATTCCCGGAGGAATGGAACATGAAACGTAAGTGTCCCTACATCGAGCACATTTTATTGCCCCCTCTCCTTCTTCTGAAACGATCTTCTTTTGATTATGTAGCCACCGTTTGGTTCCCTGGCGCAGTTCAGAACCTTTTGGGATAGATCAAACTATTAGACTCTGCTTTTCCATACAACGAGCGTGTTTGGCGTGATTTGGCCAAAATGCGGTGGCAGGCCAAGAATCACGGTATGCTTTCGTTGTTGTCATTACCAAGTTTCTCATGAGTATTCTTTGTGGTGGTAAGTTTAATATATCATGCCTATGCAGGCCTCGAGGATGGCATGTCGATGAGACCGCCTCCTCCTGGTGAAGAAAAAGCCTCGAAACCCGACAAGGGCTTGAGGAAGAAGGAGGCGTTGGTCGAGTCTCCAAAATCAAAGAAACCCAAGGTTCACAGGCCTCAGACCAATGCCACGGTCTTGACTTCGACTGTTGCGGCAAGTCTTTGTACCAAAGACGAAGATGATGATGATGGCTGTTGATACCCCAATTTTGCCCTCATATTTTTTATATACATATATACTTCTAAAATAGCATATTTGCATCATCATTTAGTCTACAAACCTATACAAGTATTTTCTATAATTTTCCATAATGTTTAGAGCTTCAAATTAATTTTTCTTATATTTAAAATTATATAAATATCTAGAAATTATCCTTTAAATTACTTTGTGATGACTTAATTATCCCAAAAAATATTATTTAATTCATAATACATGTTTCAAATATTTTTATCCTATTTTTATAATTGCATTATCATTGTTAAGCTATTTAACTAATTTTGCAATAATGGCCCGTATTCTACAAGTAATTGCGTTTATTATATTATTTATATCAAAGTATCATTTTTATATTTTTTATAATATCGAGTTATTATTTAAAATAGTTTTACAGCATAAATATTATTTTTACCATTTATTAGAAGTTTTAGTAATTTATTTTAATTATTTTCAAGGGTTTCAAGGGCTGGCCCAAAATAAGCCAAAATTTCGGACCAAATTAATGGCCAAACACCCAAATCCCTAGCCCAATTCCCAGATCCCAAACCAAACAACCCATTAACCCAACCCCAATTAAATATAACCCGACCCAGACCCCTTTCAATCCCGGCCGTTGATCTCTGAGATCAACGACCCTCATCCTTTCTTACCTTTTTTAATTCAAACGACCCCCCTAACCTAGTCATTTTGTTACATCCGCCGCCCCTAAATTCCTCTTCTTCTCCGTCTCTCTGAGACCTAACCCTAATGCCCCCCGCCGTTACTCACCTACTGCCGTTCATGGTGGGTTTTCACTACCCCAGGCCTCTAATGGTCTCTTCTATGCTGGTTACTTCCATCTCTAAGGTCCTAGAGAAGATTCTCAATGGACCAGGGCTAGTCTGCTTACACATTTGGGTCTTTCTTGCCTGTTTCAGGCCGTTGTGGTTCGATTTTGAGTAAGAATTTCTTATTTCGTCTTAAATCCGTGGGTTCCTAAGTCTATGTTCTCATCTCTGATTTTCTTCTGAAAACCCTAAATTTTGTCTTTAATCTTCAGATCTGAGAAGAATCAGACCTATTTCACATGTTTTTCATAAAAATCTTCTGGTTTTCGAGTGAATTTCCATTTTTTTTAAAAAGCTAGGGTTTCCTGGAAATCCTTTTCTCCAAACGTTTTCTGACTTTGAATGTTTAACCTTCTGTTCTTATATGATTTTTGGTCGATTTATGTTGAGTTTCCCTTAGCCCTAGTTGATTTATGCTAAAACCCCAATTTTTGACATTTTTGCTTTGATTCTGAGTTTGACCGTGTTACCTGTGCACTGTTTCGTTCTATGCTTTGATTCTCATGATTTCTCCTTAGTCTAATTTAAACGTCTTGTGATTTTTACCCTAGTATGCCTCTATTAAGGTTTCTAACTCGATTTCTCGACTGATTCTGTGTGTTTATACCTAGCCTATTTGTGTATTTGTGGAAACATATATTATTCTCCTTTAAATCAGTATTATTTTAGATTCCTGATTCACTGATTTGCTTCGTAAAAACCTAGGGGCCGATTCTTGATTATTCCTTTATTTGCGACCTTATTTAGTTTCTTACCTTATTTGATTAACTGTGATACTTACTGATTCCTCAAGATTGTTTCCTTAATTGAACCCCTGCTTATTTACCCCTATTTCCCACTTTGTACTTAAGTCTTACTCGATTTTATTTTCATTAAATATTGTCCTGCCCTTTACAGTTGGGTAATTACCCCTTAATTAAGGGAGACTATACTGATTTTGTGTATAATTGATTCCGTAAGCTTCCTTAATTGCTGACTGATTGATCTCCTTTACCTTATTTTGTTTTTGCTTCTAAATACTATATATACTCTTATCTATTCTCACTTCTGGACAAACATTAGTTCACAAAACACACATACACTCAAACTCTTTTCCTTCTTTGCTGCTTGTGCTATTTGTGCTATTGTGGGTCTAGCCGGCTGAAAGCCAAGGCTAGATAATGATACTATACTTGCTCTATATTCTGCACTCTTTTTCCTTAAACTGGTATGTATCTTGTTAAATTTGAAACCCAAACTCTATGCGTTTCGTTCCTGCATAAGTTCATTGACTATGAATTTAACCTATCCTCCTATTTACTTCTTTGTTTAGCATGCCTAAATTCTGCCCTGTTCAATGCACAACTAGTATGTCTACACTTCACATGTTTATCTTATGTTTGAACAACCTATTTGATTTATGCTTAATCCTTTAACTATGTGATCATGTTGGTTACTTAATGCATGTGGTTAATCCTGCTCGTGTGTCTGATTCTGTCCTCTACATCTTTGCTCCATGTTTTAGTTGCATGCTATCCTGGTTAATTTGTTAGGGCTATGAAGCTCCCAAGTGTTCTACGCATGTTATTGTCTACATGCCTCCCTGCACCCTATTCATGTACCCTCAATGAGATTTCCATGTGTTCCCAATCCCTTTCACCATTGTGTGCAAACATGCTTGCTAAAGTGCCTGTGGATCTGATCCTTCTATGATTGATTGACTGTCTACTGAATTTGCTCTCTTCTGAACTGATTTCAAAATGTTATCAGTATTCTTCTAAAACTGGTTTTCATTCCTAGCATTTTCTTAAAACTGGTCTATTCTAGAAAATCTTTTTCAATCCTAAAAAGTTATCTCCACACTATTTTCACTAAGTCTTTCAAACTATGTCAAGCACTCCCACTTACTCTTAGGTCATTAAGTTATGCCCCTCTGGTATGTGTACTGCTTAAGGATCCTTGAGGTCTCTCTGAACTCTGGCATATCAGGGCTAGCTGTTCCACACTGCACATAACCAGTCCCTGTTTGAGAAAAGTCTTGGTGTGAGCACTGTCCGAGACCCTTGAGGTCCTTAGGGAACTCTGACACACCTGGACACTTGTTGGCTATGAGATTTCTGAGCAATTTGAGACTACATTGAAGGCCTGGTGCTCCTAGGTTTATTTTGGGCCTACTTTAGGCTCCCTATAGCATCATTTTACATTTCATCTGTGTAATTTATTCAATCCGGGTTTGTAATAATTATTTGTAAACAGATATTGGGGTAACTAATAAAAATGGAGGATAGTTATATATACTGTGGGTAAAACTGAGTAGAAAACATGCTATAGGCTTTATATTGTGCAAATCTGCATTAGAAGCCACGTTCTAAGATTGGTGTGTTCATTTACATTTAAACCATGTCGAACCTGTGCATCAGATATCCTCTTTTTAAGGCCTTCACGTTTACTGCTTCAACATGTTGCATGCTCAATTCCTGGTTCTTCGCAAGTACTGTCACATAGACATCCTGCTATTGAATAATCTTAATAAAAGCTGTCATTCCTGTATGCATTAGATACCATGTTCTTAGGAACTCTATTTGCATCTGTTTGAACCACGTCTATTTTGATTAAATCAATAGCTATCCATGAAAAGGTTTAAAACAGACTCACGCATAGGTATCATGTCTCTAAACACAAATTGATAAATTGCTTGTAATAATCTGTATCACCTAGATCCAGCATACCTATAGGTTGAATAATCTCAAATTGTTTAAACAGCTCTTGCAACTGTGATTGTGTAGAATCCCATGCCTAGGCAAGCCTTAGGTAATTAATCTCCTTGTAAAAATGAGAAACTGTGTTCTGATCGTGTTTAGACTACTTAAGTTTCACATGCTATAAAACCAGTAGGAAAACTGGTTAGGATTCTTCCACCTCCCTTAAAACAAACCCTGCATAGCCTGTATCTATAACATTTATCTTGATATTGTGTTCTTACGTTTTCTGAACTTCTTCAAAATTAGCTGTTTGAGACATGTTGTTTATTTGCCTATGTATCTGTGGAGGTAAATATGAGTCTTTTACTTGCTTCCTTAATTGACAGTCCTATGTGTTATTTGTTGTCGCCTAGACTTTTCCCTTTTTAACACCTTAGGATTGTCTAGAACTGCCCAAATCTAGAGGTCCTAAACTCCCCCGGTGCCACAAGGAAGGGACGGGTAACATCATACTTAGAGGTCGTTAATCAACCTCGCTTATATAATCATTAAGGTGAGGGTAATGGGTAGTAAAGGATATGATGACCTGCGCGCTAATGTCACTTGTAGTCCCTCTAGTTGAGGAGGATTACCAGGCATTGCATAGATTGATCCTATAGGCTAATCAACTTAGGACTTCCCTTTCCCAATTCCTATATGTGTGTAAATTATCTAAACTTCTTTCATGTGCATTATACCATCTCAATTTCCTTGATCATATATGTATTTAGACCATGAAAACTACCTTTGTTTGCAAGTATGTGCCAAGACTGCTTACTTGTTAATTGACTAATTCGCGTAGTTTATGTTTGGCCGAGACCCACCGTTGTGGACCGCGATGGGTGCCTAACACCTTCCCCTCAAGATTATTTCGAGCCCTTACCCTAATCTTTGGTAATGCAAACTAGTTACATGAGTTAATTGCTCTAGGTGCCCTAACACACCTTAATCCATTAGGTGGCGTCTCTTTAAATATCCAATTCCCAAAAGAAAACGAGTTGTTCCCCCATGAATGTCGAAACCCCGACTTCCTTGCAAAAAGGAAAAAAGGGGGCGCGATAACATGGCGACTCCGCTGGGTATATTTTAGGCTTTTACCATAACGAACTTATTTTTTGTGAATTAGTCTAAGCATGCCTTTATCCCGTGTACCCTTTCCCCTTTATTTGGATTTAACTGCCTATTTATGATTTCTTTATTTTCCTGAAACTTACTTGTTTCTTTATTTTCTTTTTCCGTAACTGTCTTTCAAATTATTTAAATACTACATTTATCATTTTTTATGTGTAGATACTTGACAACATGCTATTTATTGTTGCATAAATCATGCTCAATATCATATTCCACTTGTGCGTAATCAATCCCATAGAAACGCTTGATGAGTGTTTGCACTCTTCCTATATATCACCCTTTAAATTCAGAAAGGCGTATTTGCGGTAAAACTAGTCGATCAGCGGTGCGTTCAATGGTTCCGTGCCTTTTCCCCTCAAGTTGTCCGCTTGAGGGTCCCGGTCTAGACCTCTATAGCAGCCTTACTCTGATTAATTGTACATGCATCATGGTCAAACCTAGTCGGGTTAATATGTTGTCTGCATAATAACCCTTTAAGATAAGCCTCGTCCAAAGGTCCATCGGGTTTTCCACAATCCCAATGGACGTAATCCCGGTTGTGTGTATTAATTTGGATAAATAAGTACTCATATGCTAATCATTACTGTATAAATAGACGAACCTCGAGGAGGAAAGGGCCTAATTATCTCTTGTTTTGCAAAAAATGAGGCACGAAGTCCGTAGATTCGATATGGTCGGTAGTATTCCTCCACTTTTGCTAGATTGGTGGAGGGACCTTCCCTCAAGTGACCAAAATCATGTAGAAAGAATCTTGGGGAATTTTCAATTACCCTTGTTTCACCATATTTATGGCTGCTACTCCCAAATCCGTTCACCAAGAATAGGAGAGTTCCGCCTCTGCTTCCCCCTCGGTCGGTGGTACACCGACGACATTCGGTGAGCTAACCTCGAGATTCTTTGTCTCGAGGAGGAACTTTACGTTAGAAAGACCTCCCATTGTTCAGAGCCATTGGGAGCATGCATCGAGGTTCATCTCATCAATAGGAGGGGAACACCTTGAGGCAGTTAAGAGAGACTACAGATAGGGAGAAAAGGCGGTACTGCAGGTACATTCCCTGGAAAAGAGCATCATGGCTCATGTAGAGGGGTTTTTTAACATACACATGTACCCCTTTACATTAGGCCCCCTCGATAGAGTCGTGCTCGATTTTTTTAGGAGATATCAGGTTACCCTGGCACATGTTCTCCCGTCATTTTGGAGGATAGTGTTGATGATATGTTTTTTTGCAGATAAAGCCGGGCTCGAGTTCACCCTCAGCCATCATATTAGATTGTACCGGCACTTACATTATCGAGGCCTGATTACTCTACGACGTCGATCTACCCGACTATTTGTTGCCAATAATGAAAAGGACGGGGATCGAGGGTGGATAAGTCGATTTGTTTGAGTGCGGACTGTTGACTTTATCCTCGTAGAGTTCTTGCCATTCCATGAGAAATGGAATTTCACACGTAAGTGGTACACTTATGCTTTTGACATTTTTGTTCATAGTGGAGGCAGACTCCGTAAAGGTGTTTTCTTTCCCTTTCCGCAGCAATCCCATGGTTTCCATACGAGGTCCCCGATCTAGCGGATTGGACTCGGAAACGGGTAGCTTGCTCGACCTACGAAGAGCGTAAGTGGCGAGACCTGTCGAAGGGTAGATGGGACGCAAAACACCACGATGAGTACCGTATGATTCTTTTTTTAAGGAATATTTCCCTTTGTGTTTCCTAATTTCTTTACTGCAGGCGTTGGAGAATCTTTCGAGATGAGACCATGCCCTCTTGGAGAGGAGGGAGGATCATCGGCTTTGAGGCCGAAGAGTGATAACAAGCGCAAGGATTCCTTGGTGGGCGAGGAAATTTATAGTAAGGCAGGGTCTTCCCAGAGGCGAAAAGGAGATGCAACTGTTGAGGTAGATCATGTACCTATCGGCCGTCGTGCGAACATTGGTGCAACAGAAGGGAGTAGCCACACATTGATAGCTCGAGCCGAGAGACCTCGCAGGGCAGTTGGGCCAGTAATACCCGAGGTTGCTAGCCTCAGAGGAGTGGATCCTCTTTTGACACCATCTTTTTCCCTGGTCGAAGGTACTTCGAGGGACAAGGATCTTTCACCGCTATCTCCTTCTCCAGTCGAACGTACTTCGAGGGATATAGATTTTCTGCCGCCATCTTCTTCTCCTGTCGAAGGTACTTTGAAGGATGTTCGAGGCCAGGGGACGCTTAAATCTAGCGTGGTCTCGAACGATCATATCCCCACCGAGAGCAGTTCGACTAGGGCTGATGAGATCATGCCAGTAGATGTAAGCTCAACTTTTGAGGAGGCTCAGCGGCTCTGTTTTGTGGTGAGTTTTGGTTGACTTTGTTGGTTTTTCGGTTTTGCATTTTCATTTTCTCATTGAGCTTCGTTTTCATAGGCCTTTGACAAGCTCAAGTCTGAGCTGCTCCGCCGTGAAGCTAGGTTGCAAAAAGCCTTGGACGGGGAGAAATCCCTCAGGATTTTTTGTGATAAAAAAGCAAAGGAGTTGATACACCTTCGGTACAAGATGAATTAAAGCCTGAACTACGAAAGCCACCTCGAAAGACAGGTAACCTTTGTTTTGAGGGGGTGCATGTTTCTTCTTCTATCCTTGGAGATTAATATTTTGATACTTCAGTTGCAGAGTAAAACGGAGGACCTGGAACGCCTTTGGGGCAATGTTGGTCAGGCCAAGTATGAGTGTAATGAGCTAAGGGCTCAGATAGATTCCCAAGTTGCGGCCAAGAAGAATGTTTTGGCCATGTCTTCTTTCATTGAGGTGCAACTCCGAAATTCTCATGAAAGCAGCTCGGTCCAGACGAACAGGATTGTAAAGCTCGAGTCTGACCTTTTGAAAGTAAAGGTCGAGGTCGTGGACGCCAGGGCCGAAGCTGAAGAGATTCGAGGTAAGGCTGATAAGAAAGTAGCCATCTATTTAAAAGACACTGCCGACACTCGAGCTGAGTTGAGAGGGGCTTCCGATCAGGAGAGAAGAAGCAATGAATATGCCCGGTGCATATCCCGAAGAGAATCCCTCGAGGAGATCCATGCTAGGGGCCTCGATCTCTCGGAAGAGATAGAGCAGGCCAAGGTGGACGAATACAATGCCAAATTCCTCGTATCCGATGCCAAAGATAATGAGGAAGAGGTCGATGAAGCCGCAATCCCCGAGGGGAAAGTAGACTAAGCTTTTCCTTTATGATTCTGTGTACATTGTTCTTAAACAACTTTGTAAATGAAGCCTTGTATTATTTCACATATACATATAAAAAGAAGCCTTTCAGTTTTCCCCTTTCATGAATTTCCCCTTTCTTATGTATGTCTTTATTTTGTTTTGAATTATGACATTTTTCAATGATTGGCAAGATGAGTTGAATTTCGAGGTAAAACGCTTAGGTGTACAAATCGGCCCTGAGGCTTGTTGGGATGGCCCATAGTCTCTTACGCATTTGTCCTTAGGCATTTTTTAGTTAACCGTTTCGGGCTCCGTCTTCGAATCGGGTTTCGACTCGAGCTTATCGACCTTTAAGATTTTGAATTTTAAGCTTTCTCTTAGGCTCTTACATGTTGGGTCGGTATGACCTCTGATATGGGCTGGCACTTGGGCTCTTACACGTTGGGTTGGTAGGACCTCTAATATGGGCTAGCGCTTGGGCTCTTACGCGTTGGGTCGATACGACCTCTAATATAGGCTATATTTTTCCCTCGTCAAAGACTATTTTGAAGTTTTTGTTTTTGTCTGACTCTTCGATGGTTCGATAAGAACCTCGATTGTGAGCCGTTATATGATGATAAATGAGCACCTCGGGAGGTTTCACTCGATAGCTGAATTGTTTTGAAGCCTTATCATTGTTTAGACCTGACATGATTGAAGCACTTTTGCTTATGCTAAAGGTAGCCTGATTAACTAATTCTTTTCGAAGTATTTTCGAAGTAATTGAAGGCCTGTGATTTTATGGCAACAGTTGGGCATCCCCGAGTCGCGTTAGTTTGAACGGAGCCTTATGACCGTAGTCATTGTGTTTGGCTATAGCCTTTTAGTCCCCGAGTGAGGTAGCCTCAGCATTTATATCTAGGGTATGCCTTTTTAGGGGTTTTTACAAGTTCGAATATATAGCTTTGACTTTAAGATCAGGATTATGTCCTTTGTAAGGTGTAATGACCCGACCGGTCATTTTGAGCTTTTGTACTTCACTCGCCAATTCTCGGGCATGGCTAGCCCCATGTGATATATTATGACTTATGTAAATCGTTGTTTTTGGTTTTTAAGGTAATCGTAAAGGATTTGGAAAAATAGTTCTCAGTTTGAAGCTTAAATTTGAAAGGTTTGACCAAGTTTTGACTTTTTAGTATATGATCTAGGATTGAAATTTTTATGATTTGGTTAGCTCCGTTAGGTGATTTGGTACTTAGGAGCGTGATCGGAATGTTTTTTGGTGGTCCGTGGAAGGTTTAGGCTTGAATTGGCGAAATTGGAATTTTGGCGTTTTCTGGTTGATAGGTGAGATTTCAATATAGGGGTCAGAATGGGATTTCGGAAGTTGGAGTAGAAATTAAAATTTTTACAAGTTCCAAAATTATGAGTTTAGAGGTTTATGTGTTTGGAAGTTTACAGGTTTAGAAATTATAAAGTTTGCGGGTTCGAAATTTCGTGGTTTCGAAAGTTTAGCGGTTCGAAAGTTTATGAAATTTGTGAATTCGGAAGGTTGTTGGTTTGAAAGTTTATGGTTTCATGTTTATTATATCTAAATTATTTATGAATACTCTTGAGAAGTCATTTTCCTTAATTTATGTACCAAACACCGAAAAATAAATAAAATTACTACTTATTTTTCAAAAAAATATTTTCCACGGAAAACATTTTCCGTTATACCAAACACACCCCAAGTAACAAAAGGAAAACAAGAATAATTACTTTGTTGCTTGCCTATTGATCGGTTGTGCTTTTTTTGGGTGTTGCTAAGAGAAATTAATTGGATCCGGCTCACCTCCTGTACTCCATCAAGTTCTTCCAGTGTAACTTAAATTTTATGACACCTGTCCCTTCTTAAAATCTAATGGTCAATATTTATTTAACTAAAACAGCCTCTCATACCATGGTTAATTAACACCCCCTAATTATCTGACTTATACTTTCCTTAGAGGCAGCATCAACTTAGGCGAAGATCTTTCATATCACGCACACATATTAGAAGTTCGACACAACTAAAACTTTTTTATTAACTTATTCATGAAATAATGTATACGAAATAAAAGATCACATCTCGATTAGCCCTTCATTTTTTTCATGCTTATTACCTCCCGTGACATTGAAAAGTGATCTGCACCTATATACCATTTTCATAATTCCAACAACTCTTCAATCTGTCAAAGTGATTATAAATTTTGTTACATTGAAAATGGTAATTACAATTAAATTTAAATTTATGGTTTTAAAAATACATAATTTATTTTAATGCTAGTTGTTAGTGATAGATGCTAAGTGTGAGTCAAGAAAATGAGATAAGAGTTTGGGGACAATATGTTATGCAAACCGAGTGGCCGTGAATCGGCGTCTCGAGCTGGCCTGCGCTGGGCCTCGAGGTCGAGCTAAAGTGTCAGACTGGGAATGATCGACGAAGAACTAACAGTTCTAAGGACCTTGATGATGACTATTTATGATCAATAATGAGCAATAAATGAAGAACAATCAGTAAAGCACAATAAATGTAAGCAATAAAATCAAAGGGGCGACAATAAAATATGTTCAAGTTGAAGAGTAGAGAATGTTCTTGTTCTTGTATTGAATATCATGTGCCTTACAAAATGATAAGGGTCCCCTTTATATAGGAGAGGGAATCCCAACTTAGTACAGGTGCATTAATTACAAAGATATGCGATTGGTACACCTATTTAATGTCACGGTACGTACTTGTACTATTCTTGTAGACCCGGTCAACTCTAACCACATGCCTTGGGAATCTCCCGCTTGTCCATCATATCCACCGATTTGCACTGCCCAAGGTCGAACATAGGGAACCTTCGGGGTCGAACCTCGAGCTGTACCTCGAGGGTTCTGGAGACAGGCCATGGAGCGTCATAATGATCATAAAATCGGACTCTTCGATTTTAGCCGTATACAAATAGTCCCCGCGTTTCTTAGAGTAAAAATGATAAGAAACGGTCTTGAATTCTTACCTCTTCGATACTTCCATCATGAAGTCAGTCTGTCAGAGCATTAAATGACACGACTCAAAGGCTACGCAGAGGTCACTGTCAGCACGATTATCGATAAGCCCACGAACTGTTATTGGTTTGACTCTTCTGTTTCTCAAACGTTGCCCAAACGACTTTTATAAATACCTCAACTGTTTTCCATTCATACTTTTACAATATCTTCAAGTTTTCAGAGCTAAGTTACCATCTTCTGCATTCATCTCCTTTCTGTGCTTGCCTCTTCATTTTCTTTCTTAGAAACTTTGTTATAGTTATGGCTAAAACCTCCAAAATGGTACCTCAGAAAGAGGGCACCACTTCTTCATTGCGCCCTTAAAAGGGAAAACCAAAAACATCTCCAAGTATTGAGCAATGTATCCCTGGCCACTTCGATACGGTCTATGATTTTACCATTGAAACCCCCCCTTCTACACCGGACTGATGCGAGCCCATGTCTCGGTACATTAGTGTGGTGACCGATACAAAGAGAGTAAAAATAGACTGCTGATGGGGGGAGGTAGTGCAAGTAGAAATCTCCAAAGCTGAGGAAAGCATAGTAACATACAAAGCTGGCTTCCTCAGTGTATACACATACCCCTTCACCCTAGGCCCTGTAGATTCTTCTTCCCCACCGATATGTCCGGCGATTCTTGACTTTTGTCATCCGTACCGAGTGACACTTGGTCAGATCTATACTTTTGTTTGGAGGATTGCTTACATGATCAGATATTTCTCCAATCGGATCAAGGGAATGACCTTCACCCTCAACCACTTGATCAGATTGTACAGCCCCCGCCTCTTCCGAGGGGGTTTAATCAAGCTTCACCATCAATTCACTAAGACATTCTTTGCGATTATCGATGAGGACAAAGACCGGAGTTAGATGAGCCGGTTTATCAGAGTAAGAACCTCAAACATCATCCCTGCTGATAGGATGCCATTCCCGGAGGAATGGAACATGAAGCGTAAGTGTCCCTACATCGAGCACATTTTATTGCCCCGTCTCCTTCTTCTGAAACGATCTTCTTTTGATTATGTAGCCACCGTTTGGTTCCCTGGCGCAGTTCAGAACCTTTTGGGATAGATCAAACTATTAGACTCTGCTTTTCCATACAACGAGCGTGTTTGGCGTGATTTGGCCAAAATGCGGTGGCAGGCCAAGAATCACGGTATGCTTTCGTTGTTGTCATTACCAAGTTTCTCATGAGTATTCTTTGTGGTGGTAAGTTTAATATATCATGCCTATGCAGGCCTCGAGGACGGCATGTCGATGAGACCTCCTCCTCCTGGTGAAGAAAAAGCCTCGAAACCCGACAAGGGCTTGAGGAAGAAGGAGGCGTTGGTCGAGTCTCCAAAATCAAAGAAACCCAAGGTTCACAGGCGTCAGACCAATGCCACGGTCTTGACTTCGACTGTTGCGGCAAGTCTTTGTACCAAAGACGAAGATGATGATGATGGCTGTTGATACCCCAATTTTGCCCTCATATTTTTTATATACATATATACTTCTAAAATAGCATATTTGTATCATCATTTAGTCTACAAACCTATACAAGCATTTTCTATAATTTTCCATAATGTTTAGAGCTTCAAATTAATTTTTCTTATATTTAAAATTATATAAATATCTAGAAATTATCCTTTAAATTACTTTGTGATGACTTAATTATCCCAAAAATTATTATTTGATTCATAATACATGTTTCAAATATTTTTATCCTATTTTTATAATTGCATTATCATTGTTAAGCTATTTAACTAATTTTGCAATAATGGCCCGTATTCTACTAGTAATTGCGTTTATTATATTATTATATCAAAGTATCATTTTTATATTTTTTATAATATCGAGTTATTATTTAAAATAGTTTTACAGCATAAATATTATTTTTACCATTTATTAGAAGTTTTAGTAATTTATTTTAATTATTTTCAAGGGTTTCAAGGGCTGGCCCAAAATAAGCCAAAATTTCGGACCAAATTAATGGCCCAAACACCCAAATCCCTAGCCCAATTCCCAGATCCCAAACCAAACAACCCATTAACCCAACCCCAATTAAATATAACCCGACCCAGACCCCTTTCAATCTCGGCCGTTGATCTCTGAGATCAACGACCCTCATCCTTTCTTACCTTTTTTAATTCAAACGACCCCCCTAACCTAGTCATTTTGTTACATCCGCCGCCCCTAAATTCCTCTTCTTCTCCGTCTCTCTGAGACCTAACCCTAATGCCCCCGCCGTTACTCACCTACTGCCGTTCATGGTGGGTTTTCACTACCCCAGGCCTCTAATGGTCTCTTCTATGCTGGTTACTTCCATCTCTAAGGTCCTAGAGAAGATTCTCAATGGACCAGGGCTAGTCTGCTTACACATTTGGGTCTTTCTTGCCTGTTTCAGGCCGTTGTGGTTCGATTTTGAGTAAGAATTTCTTATTTCGTCTTAAATCCGTGGGTTCCTAAGTCTATGTTCTCATCTCTGATTTTCTTCTGAAAACCCTAAATTTTGTCTTTAATCTTCAGATCTGAGAAGAATCAGACCTATTTCACATGTTTTTCATAAAAATCTTCTGGTTTTCGAGTGAATTTCCATTTTTTTTAAAAAGCTAGGGTTTCCTGGAAATCCTTTTCTCCAAACGTTTTCTGACTTTGAATGTTTAACCTTCTGTTCTTATATGATTTTTGGTCGATTTATGTTGAGTTTCCCTTAGCCCTAGTTGATTTATGCTAAAACCCCAATTTTTGACATTTTTGCTTTGATTCTGAGTTTGACCGTGTTACCTGTGCACTGTTTCGTTCTATGCTTTGATTCTCATGATTTCTCCTTAGTCTAATTTAAACGTCTTGTGATTTTTACCCTAGTATGCCTCTATTAAGGTTTCTAACTCGATTTCTCGACTGATTCTGTGTGTTTATACCTAGCCTATTTGTGTATTTGTGGAAACATATATTATTCTCCTTTAAATCAGTATTATTTTAGATTCCTGATTCACTGATTTGCTTCGTAAAAACCTAGGGGCCGATTCTTGATTATTCCTTTATTTGCGACCTTATTTAGTTTCTTACCTTATTTGATTAACTGTGATACTTACTGATTCCTCAAGATTGTTTCCTTAATTGAACCCCTGCTTATTTACCCCTATTTCCCACTTTGTACTTAAGTCTTACTCGATTTTATTTTCATTAAATATTGTCCTGCCCTTTACAGTTGGGTAATTACCCCTTAATTAAGGGAGACTATACTGATTTTGTGTATAATTGATTCCGTAAGCTTCCTTAATTGCTGACTGATTGATCTCCTTTACCTTATTTTGTTTTTGCTTCTAAATACTATATATACTCTTATCTATTCTCACTTCTGGACAAACATTAGTTCACAAAACACACATACACTCAAACTCTTTTCCTTCTTTGCTGCTTGTGCTATTTGTGCTATTGTGGGTCTAGCCGGCTGAAAGCCAAGGCTAGATAATGATACTATACTTGCTCTATATTCTGCACTCTTTTTCCTTAAACTGGTATGTATCTTGTTAAATTTGAAACCCAAACTCTATGCGTTTCGTTCCTGCATAAGTTCATTGACTATGAATTTAACCTATCCTCCTATTTACTTCTTTGTTTAGCATGCCTAAATTCTGCCCTGTTCAATGCACAACTAGTATGTCTACACTTCACATGTTTATCTTATGTTTGAATAGCCTATTTGATTTATGCTTAATCCTTTAACTATGTGATCATGTTGGTTACTTAATGCATGTGGTTAATCCTGCTCGTGTGTCTGATTCTGTCCTCTACATCTTTGCTCCATGTTTTAGTTGCATGCTATCCTGGTTAATTTGTTAGGGCTATGAAGCTCCTAAGTGTTCTACGCATGTTATTGTCTACATGCCTCCCTGCACCCTATTCATGTACCCTCAATGAGATTTCCATGTGTTCCCAATCCCTTTCACCCTTGTGTGCAAACATGCTTGCTAAAGTGCCTGTGGATCTGATCCTTCTATGATTGATTGACTGTCTACTGAATTTGCTCTCTTCTGAACTGATTTCAAAATGTTATCAGTATTCTTCTAAAACTAGTTTTCATTCCTAGCATTTTCTTAAAACTGGTCTATTCCAGAAAATCTTTTTCAATCCTAAAAAGTTATCTCCACACTATTATCACTAAGTCTTTCAAACTATGTCAAACACTCTCACTTACTCTTAGGTCATTAAGTTATGCCCCTCTGGTATGTGTACTGCTTAGGGATCCTTGAGGTCTCTCTGAACTCTGGCATATCAGGGCTAGCTGTTCCACACTGCACATAACCAGTCCCTGTTTGAGAAAAGTCTTGGTGTGAGCACTGTCCGAGACCCTTGAGGTCCTTAGGGAACTCTAACACACCTGGACACTTGTTGGCTATGAGATTTCTGAGCATTTGAGACTACATTGAAGGCCTGGTGCTCCTAGGTTTATTTTGGGCCTACTTTAGGCTCCCTATAGCATCATTTTACATTACATCTGTGTAATTTATTCAATCCGGGTTTGTAATAATTATTTGTAAACAGATATTGGGGTAACTAATAAAAATGGAGGATAGTTGTATATACTGTGGGTAAAACTGAGTAGAAAACATGCTATAGGCTTTATATTGTGCAAATCTGCATTAGAAGCCACGTTCTAAGATTGGTGTGTTCATTTACATTTAAACCATGTCGAACCTGTGCATCAGATATCCTCTTTTTAGGGCCTTCACATTTACTGCTTCAACATGTTGCATGCTCAATTCCTGGTTCTTCGCAAGTACTGTCACATAGACATCCTGCTATTGAATAATCTTAATAAAAGCTGTCATTCCTGTATGCATTAGATACCATGTTCTTAGGAACTCTATTTGCATCTGTTTGAACCACGTCTATTTCGATTAAATCAATTGCTATCCATGAAAAGGTTTAAAACAGACTCACGCATAGGTATCATGTCTCTAAACACAAATTGATAAATTGCTTGTTATAATCTGTATCACCTAGATCCAGCATGCCTATAGGTTGAATAATCTCAAACTGTTTAAACAGCTCTTGCAACTGTGATTGTGTAGAATCCCACGCCTAGGCAAGCCTTAGGTAATTAATCTCCTTGTAAAAATGAGAAACTGTGTTCTGATCGTGTTTAGACTACTTAAGTTTCACATGCTATAAAACCAGTAGGAAAACTGGTTAGGATTCTTCCACCTCCCTTAAAACAAACCCTGCATAGCCTGTATCTATAACATTTATCTTGATATTGTGTTCTTACGTTTTCTGAACTTCTTCAAAATTAGCTGTTTGAGACATGTTGTTTATTTGCCTATGTATCTGTGGAGGTAAATATGAGTCTTTTACTTGCTTCCTTAATTGACAGTCCTATGTGTTATTTGTTGTCGCCTAGACTTTTCCCTTTTTAACACCTTAGGATTGTCTAGAACTGCCCAAATCTAGAGGTTTTAAACTCCCCCGGTGCCACAAGGAAGGGACGGGTAAAATCATACTTAGAGGTCGTTAATCAAACTCGCTTATATAATCATTAAGGTGAGGGTAATGGGTAGTAAATGATATGATGACCTGCGCGCTAATGTCACGTGTAGTCCCTCTAGTTGAGGAGGATTACCAGGCATTGCATAGATTGATCCTATAGGCTAATCAACTTAGGACTTCCCTTTCCCAATTCCTATATGTGTGTAAATTATCTAAACTTCTTTCATGTGCATTATACCATCTCAATTTCCTTGATCATATATGTATTTAGACCATGAAAACTACCTTTGTTTGCAAGCATGTGCCAAGACTGCTTACTTGTTAATTGACTAATTCGCGTAGTTTATGTTTGGCCGAGACCCAACGTTGTGGACCGCGATGGGTGCCTAACACCTTCCCCTCAAGATTATTTCGAGCCCTTACCCTAATCTTTGGTAATGCAAACTAGTTACATGAGTTAATTGCTCTAGGTGCCCTAACACACCTTAATCCGTTAGGTGGCGTCTATTTAAATATCCAATTCCCAAAAGAAAACGAGTTGTTCCCCCATGAATGTCGAAACCCCGACTTCCTTGCAAAAAGGAAAAAAGGGGGCGCGATAACATGACGACTCCGCTAGGCATATTTTAGGCTTTTACCATAACGAACTTATTTTTTGTGAATTAGTCTAAGCATGCCTTTATCCCGTGTACCCTTTCCCCTTTATTTGGATTTAACTGCCTATTTATGATTTCTTTATTTTCCTGAAACTTACTTGTTTCTTTATTTTCTTTTTCTGTAACTGTCTTTCAAATTATTTAAATACTACATTTATCATATTTTATGTGTAGATACTTGACAACATGCTATTTATTGTTGCATAAATCATGCTCAATATCATATTCCACTTGTGCGTAATCAATCCCATAGAAATGCTTGATGAGTGTTTGCACTCTTCCTATATATCACCCTTTAAATTCAGAAAGGCGTATTTGCGGTAAAACTAGTCGATCAGCGGTGCGTTCAACGGTTCCGTGCCTTTCCCCCTCAAGTTGTCCGCTTGAGGGTCCCGGTCTAGACCTCTATAGCAGCCTTACTCTGATTAATTGTACATGCATCATGGTCAAACCTAGTCGGGTTAATATGTTGTCTGCATAATAACCCTTTAAGACAAGCCTCGTCCAAAGGTCCATTGGGTTTTCCACAATCCCAACGGACGTAATCCCGGTTGTGTGTATTAATTTGGATAAATAAGTACTCATATGCTAATCATTACTGTATAAATAGACGAATCTCGAGGAGGAAATGGCCTAATTATCTCTTGTTTTGCAAAAAATGAGGCACGAAGTCCATAGATTCGATATGGTCGGTAGTATTCCTCCACTTTTGCTAGATTGGTGGAGGGACCTTCCCTCAAGTGACCAAAATCATGTAGAAAGAATATTGGGGAATTTTCAATTACCCTTGTTTCACCTTATTTATGGCTGCTACGACATTCGGTGAGCTAACCTCGAGATTCTTTGTCTCGAGGAGGAACTTTACGTTAGAGAGACCTCCCATTGTTCAGAGCCATTGGGAGCATGCATCGAGGTTCATCTCATCAATAGGAGGGGAACACCTTGAGGCAGTTAGGAGAGACTACAGATAGGGAGAAAAGGAGGTACTGCAGGTACATTCCCTGGAAAAGAGCATCATGGCTCATGTAGAGGGGTTTTTTAACGTACACATGTACCCCTTTACATTAGGCCCCCTCGATAGAGTCGTGCTCGATTTTTTTAGGAGATATCGGGTTACCCTGGCACATGTTCTCCCGTCATTTTGGAGGATAGTGTTGATGATATGTTTTTTTGCAGATAAAGCCAGGCTCGAGTTCACCCTCAGCCATCTTATTAGATTGTACCGGCACTTACATTATCGAGGCCTGATTACTCTACGACGTCGATCTACCCAACTATTTGTTGCCAATAATGAAAAGGACGGGGATCGAGGGTGGAAAAGTTGATTTGTTTGAGTGCGGACTGTTGACTTTATCCTCGTAGAGTTCTTGCCATTCCATGAGAAATGGAATTTCACACGTAAGTGGTACACTTATGCTTTTGACATTTTTGTTCATAGTGGAGGCAGACTCCGTAAAGGTGTTTTCTTTCCCTTTCCGCAGCAATCCCATGGTTTCCATATGAGGTCCCCGATCTGGCGGATTGGACTCGGAAACGGGTAGCTTGCTCGACCTACGAAGAGCGTAAGTGGCGAGACCTGTCGAAGGGTAGATAGGACGCAAAACACCACGATGAGTACCGTATGATTCTTTTTTTAAGGAATATTTCCCTTTGTGTTTCCTAATTTCTTTACTGCAGGCGTTGGAGAATCTTTCGAGATGAGACCATGCCCTCTTGGAGAGGAGGGAGGATCATCGGCTTCAAGGCCGAAGAGTGATAACAAGCGCAAGGATTCCTTGGTGGGCGAGGAAATTTATAGTAAGGTAGGGTCTTCCCAGAGGCGAAAAGGAGATGCAACTGTTGAGGTAGATCATGTACCTATCGGCCGTCGTGCGAACATTGGTGCAACAGAAGGGAGCAGCCACACATTGATAGCTCGAGCCGAGAGACCTCGCAGGGCTGTTGGACCAATAATACCCGAGGTTGCTAGCCTCAGAGGAGTGGATCCTCTTTTGCCACCATCTTTTTCCCTGGTCGAAGGTACTTCGAGGGACAAGGATCTTTCACCGCTATCTCCTTCTCCAGTCGAACGTACTTCGAGGGATATAGATTTTCAGCCGCCATCTTCTTCTCCCGTCGAAGGTACTTTGAAGGATGTTCGAGGCCAGGGGACGCTTAAATCTAGCGGGGTCTCGAGCGATCATATCCCCACCGAGAGCAGTTCGACTAGGGCTGATGAGATCATGCCAGTAGATGTAAGCTCAACTTTTGAGGAGGCTCAGCGGCTCTGTTTTGTGGTGAGTTTTGGTTGACTTTGTTGGTTTTTCGGTTTTGCATTTTCATTTTCTCATTGAGCTTCGTTTTTATAGGCCTTTGACAAGCTCAAGTCTGAGCTGCTCCGCCGTGAAGCTAGGTTGCAAAAAGCCTTGGACGGGGAGAAATCCCTCAGGATTTTTTGTGATAAAAAAGCAAAGGAGTTGATACACCTTCAGTACAAGATGAATTGAAGCCTGAACTACGAAAGCCACCTCGAAAGACAGGTAACCTTTGTTTTGAGGGGGTGCATGTTTCTTCTTCTATCCTTGGAGATTAATATTTTGATACTTCAGTTGCAGAGTAAAACGGAGGACCTGGAACGCCTTTGGGGCAATGTTGGTCAGGCCAAGTATGAGTGTAATGAGCTAAGGGCTCAGATAGATTCCCAAGTTGCGGCCAAGAAGAATGCTTTGGCCATGGCTTCTTTCATTGAGGTGCAACTCCGAAATGCTCGTGAAAGCAGCTCGGTCCAGACGAGCAGGATTGTAAGGCTCGAGTCTGACCTTTTGAAAGTAAAGGTCGAGGTCGTGGATGCCGGGGCCGAAGCTAAAGAGATTCGAGGTAAGGCTGATAAGAAAGTAACCATCTATTTAAAAGACACTGCCGACACTCGAGCTGAGTTGAGAGGGGCTTCCGATCAGGAGAGAAGAAGCAATGAATATGCTCGGTGCATATCCCGAAGAGAATCCCTCGAGGAGATCCACGCTAGGGGCCTCGATCTCTCGAAAGAGATAGAGCATGCCAAGGTGGACGAATACAATGCCAAATTCCTCGTATCCGATGCCAAAGATAATGAGGAAGAGGTCGATGAAGCCGTAATCCCCGAGGGGAAAGTAGACTAAGCTTTTCCTTTCTGATTCTGTGTACAATGTTCTTAAACAACTTTGTAAATGAAGCCTTGTATTATTTCACATATACATATAAAAAGAAGCCTTTCAGTTTTCCCCTTTCATGAATTTCCCCTTTCTTATGTATGTCTTTATTTTGTTTTGAATTATGACATTTTTCAATGATTGGCAAGATGAGTTGAATTTCGAGGTAAAATGCTTAGGTGTACAAATCGGCCTTGAGGCTTGTTGGGATGGCCCATAGTCTCTTACACATTTGTCCTTAGGCATTTTTTAGTTAACCGTTTCGGGCTCCGTCTTCGAATCGGGTTTCGACTCGAGCTTATCGACTTTTAAGATTTTGAATTTTAAGCTGGCTCTTAGGCTCTTACATGTTGGGTCGGTATGACCTCTGATATGGGCTGGCACTTGGGCTCTTACACGTTGGGTTGGTACGACCTCTAATATGGGCTAGCGCTTGGGCTCTTACGCGTTGAGTCGATACGACCTCTAATATAGGCTTTATTTTTCCCTCGTCAAAGACTATTTTGAAGTTTTTGTTTTTGTCTGACTCTTCGATGGTTCGATAAGAACCTCGATTGTGAGCCGTTATATGACGATAAATGAGCACCTCAGGAGGTTTCACTCGATAGCTGAATTGTTTTGAATCCTTATCATTGTTTAGAGATGACATGATTGAAGCACTTTTGCTTATGCTAAAGGTAGTCTGATTAACTAATTCTTTTCGAAGTATTTTCGAAGTAATTGAAGGCCTGTGATTTTATGGCAACAGTTGGGCATCCCCGAGTCGCGTTAGTTCGACCGGAGCCTTATGACCGTAGTCATTGTGTTTGGCTATAGCCTTTTAGTCCCCGAGTGAGGTAGCCTCAGCATTTATATCGAGGGTATGCCTTTTTAGGGTTTTACAAGTTCGAATATATAGCTTTGACTTTAAGATCGGGATTATGTCCTTTGTAAGGTGTAATGACCCGACCGGTCATTTTGAGCTTTTTACTTCACTCGCCAATTCTCGGGCATGGCTAGCCCCGTGTGATATATTATGACTTATGTAAATCGTTGTTTTTGGTTTTTAAGGTAATCGTAAAGGATTTGGAAAAATAGTTCTCAGTTTGAAGCTTAAATTTGAAAGGTTTGACCAAGTTTTGACTTTTTAGTATATGATCTAGGATTGAAATTTTTATGATTTGGTTAGCTCCGTTAGGTGATTTGGTACTTAGGAGTGTGATCGGAATGATTTTTGGTGGTCCGTGGAAGGTTTAGGCTTGAATTGGCGAAATTGGAATTTTGGCGTTTTCTGGTTGATAGGTGAGATTTCAATATAGGGGTCGGAATGGGATTTCGGAAGTTGGAGTAGGGCCTTTGTGTTATTTTTTATGTGTGTGCAAAATTTCAAGTTTGGACGAGGTTTGATAGACTTTTTGATCGAAAGCGAAATTTGAAAGTTTTTGGAATTCTTAGGCTTGAATTCGATGATGATTTGGTGTTTTGATGTTGTTTTGAGCCTTCCGAAGGTTGGAAAAAGTTTGAATGATGTTATTGATATATTTGTATGTTTGGTTGAGGTCTCAAGGTCCTCGAGTGAGTTACGTGTGGTTAAACGGATCAATTTCATGTTTTGAAAGTAGTAGTTTTGCTGGTATTTTGCTCTTCTCGATTGCGTAGAGGGGACTGAAATTGCGTAGACAATTTCGGGGATGGGGTGAAGTTGTTCTATTCATTCGCAGTAGAGGGTTCGCGATCATGGATGTTTGAGAAATTGTGCTTCGCGAACGCGTGGGCAAGGCCGCGTTCGCGTAGAAGAAAGTGGGCTGGTGAGAAGTGGAAGGCACTGTTCTATGCAATCGCGTGGGTATGGTCATGATTGCATGAGTTGGCTAGACTATGTTTCACGGTCGCGTGTGTTGTTCCGCGATCACGTAAGGTTGTTGTGAGGGTTAGTCCTTTTGTGCTTCGCGATCGCGAGGCAATTTCAGCGATCACGATGAAGGAAAAATCTGGGCAGAATGTTTAAGTTCAAAATCGAGGATTTAAGTCCAATATCACAAAAATCATTGGAGAGCTCGGGAGAAGGTGAAATTTGAGGAGAGAGCTTGGATCGGATTGGGGTGAGTAATGCTTGTAAATGTTGTCCTGAGGGTATGAATACCCCGGATTTCACATCGTTGTGCTATGTTGAGGTGACGCACACGCTAGATGACGAGCGTGAGGTCGTTCACCATTGGGTATTGTGACTTAATCCATCCCGAATGATTGTTTTACTGCGTATTTTGATTGAAAACTATTTGCTATCATCATGTTTTTGGCTGAATTCCATATTTGGGCCTCATGCCTACTGTTTTCTTAGGGGATTTTTACTGCTATTCCTCACTGTTTTGATTTTATATCTGTACTCAGTCATACTATATTATACTGTATTCATAACTTACCCATGTTTACTCTGTTTTAACACTTCAAATGATATTTTGGGTTGAGCATTATATTTTACTGTGCCTGAGTGGCTTTTAGAGATTTTTGACTGAGTAGGGCCGAGGGACTGTGTTGTGAGGTTATTATGGGATTGGGTTGCACGCCGCAATAGTGTGGTACTAATTTACGATTATAAGGCCGAGGGCCTGAGCTGTTATACCACGAGGTGGCTTGATATGAGACCAAGAGCCTATTGATTATGCCACGAGATGACTTGATATTCCGCTTGGGCCGTAAGGGGCCCCTCTCGGAGTGTGTAGACCCCTAGTGAGCGTGGGTACCTAGTGTGTGACATGATATAGCCCGGAGGGCTGAGGTTGTTCCATATTATTGCCCGAGGGACTGATACGAGTGATTGTGACATAGCCCGAGGGGCTGGTTCTGTTGGTATTTGCCCGAAGGGCTGATTTTATATGTTTACCTTTTTTTCCCACTATTTTTCATTCACTCGTTTAACTGGTAAAAGGAGTTTTAAGAATCTTATACTGAACTAAGGTGTTTTACAAGTTCTCACTGTTTTATTGCATTGTATGGGTTTACATTGCCTCTTTATAGCATTTTGTTGTGTTTTACGAGTTTTTTTATTTCTCAGCTGCTTTTATTTTTATTACTCACTGAGTTGGCATACTCATATTACTCCCTGCACCATGTGTGGAGACTCAGGTAGGTTTGGACCCGGTAGCGGGTGTTGATTTCTCAAGGACAGAGTCATTGGAGTTAGCAAGGTAGCTGACCGACATTCGTAGCACTGCTTTTGTCCCTCTTATCTTCCTTAGACTGTATTTAGTACATTCTTAGACTCTTATTGTATTCGGACCTTAGTAGATGCTCGTGACTTGTGACACTCCGATATCGGGCTTGTGTATTTATTCTGCACTGTTCTTTTAGACTTTCATTATGAAATATTTGATTAAGTAAAGACTTAAAAATGACTTCTATTGATAAATGGTTAATTCGGGAGTTGTGTCGGCTGGTCTAGTTTCACGATAGGCGCTATCACGATCGGGCCGGTTTTAGGGTCGTGACAAGTTGGTATCAGAGCCTAGGTTACATAGGTCTCACGAGTCATGAGAATGTTTAGTAGAGTCTCGCGGATCGGTACGGAGACGTCTGTACTTATCCTCGGGAAGCTGCAGAACCTTTAAGAAAATCTTCACATTCTTTAATTCTTATCGTGCGTCCTTGATTCAGCTTGAAATGTAACTCTTTGAATTCCTTCCAAGCATTCTTATTTGCGCATGAGCGCTCGGTATTGGCTGTGCATTGATGGCTTGTGATTCCCTAATCGAGGGGCGAGACATGATTCGTATGCATTGATGTTGGGCAAGTTTGGAGGACTTGAGGCCGGGTTTTGCCTATAGTTTGAGCATTGAGGTGTTGATTGCGTGAGCACGTGTTTTTGGATTTGTATGTCCGATAGTGTTCCTATTGG
This sequence comes from Nicotiana sylvestris, assembly GCF_000393655.2. Lineage (NCBI taxonomy): Eukaryota > Viridiplantae > Streptophyta > Magnoliopsida > Solanales > Solanaceae > Nicotiana > Nicotiana sylvestris. Next base: position 151,053,695 of record NC_091068.1, read on the forward strand.
TGGGAGTGATGGGTGGATAGCTACGTGATGAGTATGATGTGACTTCGAGATGTGTGCATGTGATTTGAACGAGACAAGAAAGGTCTGCTTGGGGGTAGTAAGAACTATCCTGTGCTTGATTTCCATCGTGATTTGATGTATAGCTCGAGTTGTAGGCAGGTTGAAGGACTTTTTCATGTTGCCTAGTTGGAAGTGAAGTAAATTTCACGTTGTGATACGAGTTCAGACTCAGGAAGATTAAGTGACTATATAATGTTTATGCCGGTGGAAGGGTATAAAGAGATGTTAGTTTGAGGCGAAGCGGGTGGGTTATCTCCTGCGGATTGTTTTGAAGTTTGCATGATCCTCTATGTCGTTTATTGGAAGATCTTTGTTACCAGTGGAAGATATGTATTTCAATTTGAATTTGGGTCGCCTAAGAGAGTGGGCTTGACTGTTTTGAGGGTGAATGCGAGATTTGCAGAAGGTTTAAAGTACTAAATGGTCTGTGTTTCACGAGCTATGAAATATGGAGTTTAATCTCACTATGGTATTATGGCAGTAATAGAGTATATGCATGATGAGTTATTATATATTTTGATCTATGGATTTGAGCCAAATGGGGGAGTCTGCTATTGATTAGTTGATTGCGCAGTTATGTACTATGTTGGTTCCAGTTTAAGGCGTACTGGTGAATCATTTATGGCTTATGAAGGTTCAGACTGAGGAAGGCTCGAGTAAAGGAAATTTCAATACAAGTTATGTTATGCTTTATGGGTGTATGAGAATCACGGAATGACTTGCGTTGTTATTGGTAAAGGATGTATGGTGCAAAGAATAAGAAGTTTCTTGGTTGCATTAAGGTGAGGTTACATTCTGCGGTGTTAGAGTGCTAATGGAGCACATGTCGTCCGGTCCGTTTGATCGGTCTAATTGTGGTTTGAGTATAGTGGATGACTCTCGAGAATGGTTCTAATGGATTCAAGATTTTACATGAAATAATTGGAGATTTTCAAGTTGTATAATTGGATAGAAACTGAGGTTTGCATTGGAGGGTGTCAAGACTCGTGGTATTTTTATATCATTATGGATTCTACACATCAGTATCGGGAAGGTGAAGGTAATAGCTATAGATTCGCAGGAAGTCTCTTCAGGGAAAGTATTTAGAATGTGGTGCTTTTGGGGATATTTAAGAGAGTAGCCAGCGGGCTTATGAACCGTAGGATAGTGTGGGTTTTTTGCTTGGGTATCGTGTGTCGAGTTTGGGTTGAGGATTGTGGTGTTATGGCGAAAAAAAGTATTAAGTTGAAGGTAAATCAGAAGGAGCTTGGATAGATGAGATAGCTTGGTAGTAGGCCGGATCGGAATGGTAAGGATATGATTAGTTCTTTGGGTGTTTACGAGGTAATGAGTTTCTACATGTGTTTAACGGCAATGCCCTTGGGTTTTAGTGGCCTGCGTAGCCTGGTCGAGTTAGAAGGATTCAGTCCTAACAGTTTAGTTTTGTGCAAATAGAATTCAGAGAGTGATCACAACCAACTCAACGCTACACTAAGGTAGGAAGAGCGGGCCACAATAGTTTTTACCTGATATGAAGGTTGGGATCGAATTCCTCAGGGAGCTAGTAGTGGAGTTGGATTGTCTGTCTATCCTAGAGATGTGTTTGTACTCCTAATGTCACTTCAAACATTTTTGGGTTTTCAAATTATAACTATTTTTGTAAAACTATTGATTAACACTAAATTATGCTACGAGAATATTGCTAAGTTGTATCTAATGGGAAGAAGGGCACTAGGGTCGTGACACTACCTAGATGGCTAATTGATGGGTAGATGTTACTAAGGTTCGATTGATATAATTGGGGCTTATGCTATAACTGTTGCATAATTTTACCCACTCTCACACCTCTCGGTAGAGAAAGTGACTTTGCCCAATTGACTCTCTCGAAACCAAATGGGTAGGCAAATTAGACCAAGCAACTAGGATTCAAGTAGGGTAATTACTCTTTCGAGGTTTAACCCGTTAATTGAGACTATCATTTCTCATGAGTCCATCCCAATTCCTTGTTGGGTCAATTTTGGGGTTATAGACTCTCTTTCTCAAGAAGAATTAAACCCACAAAGCTTGAATCAGTGTTTGCAACCACCAATTCTAGATTAAAACATAAAATCAACCTAAATAACAAACACCCATAGTCAATCTAACACTAGATGACAACACCCATCAATTACCCACACTAGGGTTGAGCCACAACCCTAGCTAATGGGTTTAGCTACTCATGCTAGATAAAGAAATTGAAGAAATAGATGAAGAACTAAGCATATTAATTAATAGATAAAATTAAATTGCAAGAATTTATCGTAAATGTAAAGCAAAAGTGCCAAAAATGGCTACAAAATACGTTCTCACGAGCGCAACTCTATACTGATGTATCTAATTACCTAAAAAATGGTAAAATGTTCTATTAATACTAGGATGGAAAAATTGGAAAAAATACCCCTGCGGGGTCAGTGCAGGCCGCATTAAATGGACCGCGGCCGCACTGGGCTTACTTCTGCTTCTCTAAACTTGGACTCCGTGGACCGCGTAGAACGGACCGCGGCTGCAGAGGGAGCTGGCGTAGTCCGCGCAACCACGACCGTGGACTGCATGGCACTGACTTTGCAAACTTCATCTCTCTGAATCTCATGACCGCGAACCGCATAAAAGAGTAGTGCGGCCGCAGAGCCTTTACCGCGGACTGCGAGATGTGTACCGCGGCCACGCTTCTTCTAGTCCTGATTCACCAACTCTCTGAACCACCTAGTGCGGCCGCATTCCACTTTGCGCGGTCCGCACTAGGCCTTCTTTTCTTATATTTCTTGGTCTTTGATACTTGAGCAAGTTTCACTCCTTTTTGAGCCGATCTTTGACATTTCGTCACTTTGTCGATCAAACCTACAATCAAGCACAACTCGTGAGCCTTTTAGGACTATTTTGTAACAATATATGATCAAAGAATAGGCAAGTAGGGGCATAAAACATGTTAAAATCCTAACTTATCAGAGAGTTCTTGATGGTTTCTACCACAGTTAGAGATGTATATTTTCTACGAGCGTGAGGAGCTTGGGATGTATAGTGATTTTCTTCTAGATGGGATCAATGGAAAGTTCTTGGATGGTTAAGTACGTAGTTTCTTGTAGCTCGAAGTGGATTATGAAGTTATCATATTTATCATAGGATGGCATGGTATATGCGGTATGTTGTGTAGGGTTGAGATTTGCATATGCGAGGTCACAGTTCAGTTTTAGAAGGAAGGTCATAAATTCTTAGGTAGCATGGACAGCTTTAGACGACTAGGTAAATGGTATCACCAATTTGTGTGGCTTGATGAGGGCATATATTTCAGAAAGGGCAATGTGATTGAGTTAATAATACATTATTGGTATCACGACTCTCTCTTGTTAGATTGACTACTGATATTCGAGTTTGCTTGGTGGCACAAAATTTTTCTTGGAGTACCTCTCGTAGGATGATTGGGTATTAGAGGTGCGCTATGTATTCGGACGGCAGAATTGGGATCAGATATGGTGATTTGTGTGCTATATGGATTTAGAGACTGGGAGTTCTTATAAACAGGTTATGTTGTGGTTGTGGGTCGCGTGTATTGGCCTTGTGTGATGACTATCGGAGTTTGGAGGCCCCAGTGGATCCTTTGTAGGTTTGGTATGTTAGATTTGATATGATATTGGGTGTAGATTGGTTGTCTCCATGTCGTGTTATTCTGGACTATTGAGCTAAGGTAGCGGCTTTGGCTATGCTAGGGATACCACAGATTGAGTGGCGAGGTCCGACAGATTATGTTCCCAATAGGGTGATTTTGTTTTTTTAAAGACACAACGGATGGCTGGGAAGGGTTGCCTTTTCTTATTTGGCCTTCATGATGGATGTCAATGCAGAAGCTCCTACCATTGATTTAGATCCAGTGGTGAGGGATTCTCCGGATGTGTTTCCTGCTTCCGGGCATGTAATCGAACATGGTTGTTGATTTCGATATTGATTTGGTGTCGGGCACTGTACAGTATGGCACCAACGGAGTTAAAAGAGTTGTAGGAGCAGCTTCAGGAACTCCTTGATAAGGGGTTCATTGGTAGGCCAATATGGATATGTGATTCTACATCGAGTCGGCTTGGTTGACTCCGAATTGTGTTGTGAGGGATGTGTTGACTCGATTGCTATTGAGCTTATTGGAGATCTGGGGAGATCTATGAGTTACCTTTCCGTGTTGCGAGGTGTTGGGACTTGTTGGTAATAGGCACATGTGGTGCAGTTTAGTTGGGGTCTCTCAGTGGAATTCGAGCGGGAAGAGTATTGGGTATTGCTCAGCGGATGGCGTATCAGTTGTGTCCTTTCGGGTTTGTGTAATGTTATGTCAATTTATTTGCCGTGGTTGTCACACCTCCTTTTTCCGCACCAGAGAGGTGCAAGGGAGTTTTTCCAATTAAAGGACAATCGAAATGGGATTGGTTTATTAATTTCAGAGTCGCCACTTGGGAGATTTAGGGTGTCCCAAGTCACCAATTTTAATCCCGAATCGAGGAAAAGAATGACTCCATATTACAGTCTGCGCACCAGAAATCCGGATAAGGAATTCTGTTAACCCGGGAGAAGGTGTTAGGCATTCCCGAGTTCCGTGGTTCTAGCACGGTCGCTCAACTGTCATATTCGGCTTATTTATCTGATTTTAAATACCATTATGAACCAATGTGCCAATTTTAACTTTTTACCGCTTTATTGTTATTATTTCAAAAGGATGTGAACATCGCTTAAAACATGTCTTTGGACTGCGTCACATGAAATGCACCCACAATCTGGAACATATTTTATTTGATGTTTTGGGATTTGGATCTGGGTCGCATGAAATGCACACCCCAAGTTTTAAGAAAGTAGATTATTAAACACGCACCTAAAGAGACTATCGTGTTATTATTTTGGGAAGGGCCGTGAAATTTGCTAAACGGCCCGTCCCGGAATCTAAGTATTTAATATATACATTTAGAGGGCCCCGCAGCTTCTACATTTTTGTTTGTCGAGGCTCGTCTCATTTTTATTTTAAAGGATAAACCTATAATGACTATATTTCCTATTAAGTTCGTCTCTAAAAATAAAAAGAAAATCTCTTAATTATTTACATGCTTGCAGATTATTTACAGCAGGATCCGAAATGCTTTTACAGAATAAGGAAACATGACCATGCATACGGACAGCTGATCGAACATTATGGGCCCAAATCCAGCTCATGCGGAATGGGCCAGACCTGGGCCACTGTTTATCCGAGGCGGGTCTGTTTGGTCTGTTTTGACCTGGGCTCGACCTTCATAAGGTTGAGGGGCGCGGACTTGTGCTAATTGTTATAAGGTTGTGGCTTGATAATTATAACGAGGCAGTTTATCAAAAGAGAATGAAAATTAACTAAGGCGGATAGTTTTATTCTTTGACATGCATTAAAAGAGAATGCTAATTACAAAACACAACTAATTTCCAAGACATAGCCTAGTATACTGCCAATCCTTTTGTCTGTTAACCTAACCAACATATGATATTAAACCATACTACATTTTTTGTATTCACTATATGAAAGGACCAACTCCAATACCCAAACAAGATTGTAAACCATTACACACTACATAATCATCTATATAGCAACTACATGTGGACATAGATGTCTTCAAATCTTCCCTTTTGTATTCATGCTCGACTTTCAAATTACATAGACAGTATTAGTTGTGTACCTGGTATAGAGGAACAAAAGAAGAAGGAAAAGGATCAGCTGAGTAGTACACAGCAAACAACAGCAACAGCAGATTCGCAGCAACAACACAGCAACAACAACCAGCCAACAATGATGAAGCTCAGCAAGGAGTCGAGCAACAAATAAACAATCCCAGAAAAATAGAGTAGGAAATAACAGCCCAGAATGTTGAATGTAACAGCAACAGAAATCCAATGACCACAAGAAAGCTTGGCAAACGACAGAAAAGCAAAACCACAAACACAACCTGATCAAACTGGACCCTTACACAGTTTCTTCTAGACAATACTCATTCACAATGTTCTGAAATTTATTTCTATTTTTCCTTTTCAGTTTTCTTACTCACAGAATCTCTCAAGACTCCAAAAATGAACTCCCTTTCTAATGGAAGGTCTGCCTCTTTTATAGCCTAACCTTAACACTTTACAGTCTGTTTTACAACTCAAAATTGCCCCCCTCGTTGTTTTTCCACTCACTTCTTTTAAATAAACAAAACTCCCATCAAATCCCTGACAGCCCCTCTCTCTTTTGTTGTTAAAATGTACTGATCACTTGTTTATTTAACCAAAGTATGGGCAGTAGGAATATAATCTGACAGCACATGCTGTCCAATTATTTTAATTCCTTAAAGCTAACCATACACATGCTGCCCACGGTCTAAACCAAATGGCATCGTGTTTTAAAATCAAAGTCTGAATCTGCCATTATAACCTTTCCCCTAGATGTTCTTTAATTCGATTTGAACAAAATCAATAGGCAATACAATTCAGTTCCTAATGGGACTCAAATACGATCACAGCAGAAATAAGCAATACGAATCAAGTTGTTACCATTAACGATTGAAACTAATTGACGACATATATCGACTCGACTATATTAATCGTAACACATAACAATCAATCGTTCATATAAACAACACGTATAGAGTCCCGAATGACTTCAGACAAATTTGTTCAAACACTGGGAACTTATATGAATTAAACTCGTTTGACGACTAATCTAATTGATGAACACGTATATCACAGGGTATATTCAGAACACAAACAGAAGACAATTGACCAAATAAAAAGGCCTTTAACAGAGATGGAAGAAATCCGAATGAAAAATAACAAAATGACAAACAAACACAACGAAATATGCTGACAACTTAATTAGAACTAAAACAAAAGAAAGGAAAACTTACCAAAAGAGTTTGAAATCAAAATGACCCAAATCTGACTCAACTTCGAACTCTTGAGGCCGAACAAACTTTAATCAGGGTGTTCTCACGTGAGAACACCTTGATTAAGGTCTATTAGACCTCAAACCCTTGTCAAGACCGGCCGGATTCCCCAGGTGCATGTGTTTCAAGTTCTGGATTTTCAGATCTGGATTTTTAGGAGTTGTGGGTAGATTCGGACCAAACCAAGCTTGGTTTGGTCACGAGGAAGGTCAGGGGAGTGTCTGGTATGAAGATGGGGTGGTTTGGCATAGATCGAGTTTTGTCTCGAATCTTCAAATCCAGATTCGAGACGATAGGAGGTGATTCGAGGTTCGTGGTTAGTGGATTCGTGTTCAGGGTGGTTGGATGCTTTAGGGGTGTGAAGGGGGTGGTCACCGGCATTCGTGCCGCCGACTTTAATGGCGAGGGAGACTAGGGCGGCTTGCTAGGGTTTGGGGTTTCAGCTCGGGGAAGGAGACGAGTGAGGGGTGGGGTTCGGATAGGGGGCGTGGGGTGAAGGGTTGAGTTTATATATGGGGAGGCTGATTGGATCTGAGCCGTTAGATCAGATGATCTCAACGGCTTGGATCTGATGCTGAGAAATGAGACGGGGTCGTTTGGTAGTTAAACGGGGTCGTTTGGTTTAAGTGAGGGGTTGGATCGGATTGGTTCCTGGGTCGGGTTTTGAAACGGGTTACTGATAGAGGTCCTGAGCCGTTGGATCGAGAGTTTGAACGGCCCAGATCAGACGCATGATGCGGCGTCGTTTCGGGAGGTGGTCAGGGCAGGCCTGGTTTGGACCGGGTCAGATCGTTGGTTTGGGCCTGTTTTTGTCTCTTTTTTTTTGAGCCCAAATTGATTTCCACTTTCTTTTGTTTTCAAATTTAAAGAAAAATAAAAATAACTAATAAAACAAATGAAATTAAAACAAATAACAATATAGCACTTCAACATAATTATCATACCAAATAAAAATGTTTGAGTAAGTTAAATCACAACCTAAAACGAACGACGCACATATATTTATATTTTTGAATTTTCTTTTAATGACATATATTTTTTGTATTTTGTTTGATAATGATTAAAATGCAAAATGGACAGACCTACAAACGACTAATAACACATGTCACGGAAAAAAATCAAAAAATTGTACAGCGAAATCATCCGTCACTATTTTTATTTTTTGTTTTCCTTTTGGAGTGATTGCTCGTGAAGCAAAAATCACGTGCTTACAGCTGCCCCTCTTTGCACGAAGACACTAAGGGTTTTCGCGCAAAGATAAAGCGAGCGATTTTTGCCTGTCCGAATACTCCGTGTGAAGCATTTTTTGAAAAGGATTTGACCGAACCTTTGCTTCAGAGGTTTCCTACATATCCTGGGCTGAACAGGAATCAGGTCAATGTAGTTCGGGAAATTTTTGGTAGCTGGGACTACCGTGTGACTGTAGTGTTTGCTGTTGTTGTGCGCTGTTGTATGCTGCTGTAGGATGCTACTGCTCAACCGATCTCCCTGTTACATTGCTCTAAAAGGAAAAACAAGAATTTAATCTAGAGTATGAGATCTCATCTATCTCCCACTTGTTCTTGTTATCTTGCTTTCTTGTCGGCTGACGCTTTCCTCTGACGCCTTTATTTTGTGAACTTGGAGATGATGCTGGTCTTTCACCTTTTCTGAATGTCAGTTCTCATCACTTTGCTTGATTTGATGGGAACATGGCTTTCTTCCTTAAATCTTTCAATGGTTTCTTCAGCGGTATGGTTTTTCATCAGAATTGTTATGTTGGGCATGCCATAATGTTTCCTAACTGCTTCTTCTGAGACGCGTTCTTCCTTCCTTTTGAATGTGCGCTTGCTTTGGCAGACTTCTGCTTCTTTGCGCTGGGGATTTTATTGTTTTTCCTGCTTGGGGATCTCTGTTGTACCCTTCCGTCTTTAGGTGGGGTGACTGATTCCAAAATCTAGAGCTAGAAGTATTCCCGCATTATACTGGTGGGCGACCTAGAACTTAAAAGTATTCCCGCATTATACTGGTGGGCGACCTAGAACTTAAAATGTATTCCCGCATTATACTGGTGGGCGACCTAGAACTTAAAATGTATTCCCGCATTATACTGGTGGGCGACCTAGAACTTAAAAGTATTCCCGCATTATACTGGTGGGCGACCTAGAACTTAAAAGTATTCCCGCATTATACTGGTGGGCGACCTAGAACTTAAAATGTATTGAAATTGCTTTCCCGTTCTTCCGAGAAAATTTTCGACAATTGGCAGAAAATTTTCTGCCCCGGTTTTTGGTGACTTCCATGGCGTTGCATCTTGCTGCCATCATTAATTCTTTGCTCTCCTGCAACAGACAAAAGGATTTAGTCAGTTTTAATCGTGGTGGTAGAGGGTGCCTTTCTGGCGAGCCATTTTTCTCTCTTCCCCTTTTCTTGCTCTTTGTCCCTATAATTGGTTGGCGGGCAAAGTTGCCTGTTGGGGGTCCCTAGCCTGCTGGGGATCGGTTTTCAATTTATCCCCTTTTCTGCTTTCTCTTTAAACACATGATGTGGGAGTCCGCTTCTAACTCCCGAAACCACTCCCTTTGGGGCTTACTTCTTCCAAAATTTCCGGGCACAATCACTGCATTGCCTGGGACCGGCCTTTAAGACTCTTTGTATTATCCTGCATTGCATGAATTCCCCTTCGGTTTCTGGTAGTAAGCTTTGAAAAATCCTTTCAAGACACATTTTAGGAAAAGAAATAAAAGCTAGAAAAAAGAGAAAATCTTTCTGAACCAATATTTTTGTGGGAGGAGACAATCAAAAGAACTTATCTGGAGGACACAACTGGTCCCCGTGATCATGGCGTGCACCATAGATTCCCGACCCAGTCTATTTGTATCAATTGATTTGCCTGATGGTTTGACTTGCTGGGGATGATAAAGGAGTGTTCATTTCATTTCGAATGTGGTACCTTTGCTGATCTGTCTCGTCGCCTCATAGTGCCCTTCGAGGGGTTTTCACTAATGAGACTCTCTCTTTTCTCTCATCTCCCGGCGCCTTATGGTGCCTGTGAAGGTTTTCACCAATAAGACTCTCTCATTTCATATCCCTCATCTTACATCGCCTCTCGGTGCCTGTGAAGGTCTTCACCGATAAGACTCTCTCATTTTATTTCTTTCGGGAAATCGGGGTGTTGTAGATACGTCCCTCCTTTCTGGAGATTCCCTTGACCATCAACTCATTTCCAGTCTTACGATCCTCTTCTTTGCTGGGGATCAGTGTATTATTCTCGGCCTTATTCGCCGGACTTGGCATCTCTCGAACATTGATCGGGAGGTCTTTTGGAGGTTGATGTTGGTTTTGGTGTGGGTTTGAAGAAAGGCTATAAAAATGAAAACAATTTGAAGGGTGATGTGCTACAACTTTTGGAATCAAACCTTTGTTGGAACTTAAAACATAACCTCTGCCCCAGTTTTCTTGCTTGGGGAATTTATCTTTTACGCTTATGTTGAGCTACGTGCGTTACGCACATTGTGCTATATTGTGCACACTATGTACATTATGCATCCTATATTTGCTATGATGCATACTATGACCGAGCCGTGAGGCGCCTACGTATCCTCTTTGAGGAATCAGGTCAAACGTAGTTCCCACGGTTTTGTATTTGTGATTTTATCTTCTTCTCTTTTTTCTTTTTCTTCTTCTCATTTTTCCATGTCTTTTTCTTTTCTTTTTCTTTTTCTTTTCCTTTCTCTTTTTCATATCTTTCTCATTAGTGATTCCAAAAGAGGGGTATTGAAAGAATTGCTTAAGGCTCAAAGGGGGAAGCGAGGGTTAAAAGTGTTTGGATAGAAGAAAGAATTGCCTCCGTCATCTCATTATTCAACAAATGCCAAATACAAACAAATAAACCAAAATTGCCATAATTAAAGAAGTTACGCATAATATCTCTTGACTGCATCTGAATTGATAGCCATGTCGACACATCTACCTTCGACATCTGTCAAACACAAAGCACCGTTGGGCAATATTCTGGTCACGATATAAGGCCCTTGCCAATTTGGGGCGAATTTGCCTTTTGCCTCGACCTGATGTGGGAGGATCTTCTTCAATACCAGCTGCCCTACTTCAAACTTCCTAGGGCGCACCTTCTTATTATACGCACTTGCCATTCTCTTCTGGTACAGCTGACCATGGCACACTGCTGCCAATCTTTTCTCATCTATCAAGCTCAACTGTTCCAATCAAGCTTTGACCCATTCATTGTCATCAATCCCGGCTTCAGCGACAATTCGGAGGGACGGAATTTCGACCTCCGCTGGTATCACGGCCTCAGTTCCATACACCAACAAATAAGGAGTTGTGCCTATGGAAGTCCGGACGGTAGTGCGGTAACCCAACAAAGCAAAGGGTAATTTCTCGTGCCATTGTCTGGACCCTTCCACCATTTTTCGCAGTATCTTCTTGATATTCTTATTGGCTGCTTCGACTGCTCCATTCGCCTTGGGACGATATGGGGTGGAATTGCGGTGTGTAATCTTGAATTGTTGGCATACCTCTCTCATCAAGCTGCTATTAAGATTCGCACCGTTATCCGTGATGATCACTTTTGGGATCCCAAATCTGCAGATGATATGGGAGTGAACAAAGTCCACCACTGCCTTCTTGGTTACTGATTTGAAGGTTTTAGCCTCAACCCATTTGGTGAAGTAATCAATGGTCACTAGAATGAACCTATGACCGTTGGACGCTGCTGGCTCGATGGGCCCAATGACATCCATGCCCCATGCTACAAACGGCCAGGGTGCTGACATCGTATGTAACTCTGTTGGCGGAGAATGAATCAAGTCTCCATGTATCTGGCACTGATGGCATTTCCTCACGAAAGTGATACAGTCGTGTTCCATGGTGAGCCAATAACACCCTGTTCGAAGGATTTTTCTTGCCAATACATATCCACTCATGTGTGGCCCACAAACTCCAGCATGTACTTCTGCCATAACCGTTGTTGCCTGCCTGGCATCTATGCATCTCAACAATCCCAGATCCGGGGTTCTTTTGTACAATATTCCCCCACTGAGGAAGAAACCATTCGACAAACGCCGAAGGGCTCTTTTTTGGTCTCCAGAGGCATGTTCTGGATATATCCCCATCCTGAGGTATTCCTTGATATCATGAAACCAGGGTTCGCCATCTGCTTCTTCTTCTATGGCATTGCAGTAGGCGTGCTGATCACGGACCTGGATGTGTAGAGGATCAACATACATTTTGTCAGGGTGGTGCAGCATTAATGCTAAGGTGGCTAATGCATCCGCAACCTCATTGTGAACTCTCGGGATGTGTTTGAACTTCACCGATCGAAATTGCTTGCTCAGATCATGCAAGCATTGTCGGTATGGTATGAGCTTTAGATCTCGTGTTTCCCATTCACCCTGAATTTGATGTACCAAGAGGTCCGAGTCTCCCAAGACCAAGACGTCTTGGACATCCATGTCAGCAGCCAAGCGCAGACCCAGAATGCAAGCCTCATATTCGGCCATATTGTTGGTGCAATAGAAGCGTAGTTGAGCCGTAACAGGATAATGCCGTCCTGTTTCAGAAATGAGTACTGCTCCTATTCCAACCCCTTTTGCGTTTGCAGCTCCATCGAAGAAAAGCTTCCAACCTGGTTCCTCGGGTAATTCCAACTCATTCGTATGCATCACCTCTTCGTCAGGAAAATACGTTCTTAAGGGCTCGTATTTTTCATCAACGGGATTCTCTTCCAAATGGTCTGCCAGTGCCTGGGCTTTCATGGCCGTCCTCGTTACGTAGATGATATCAAACTCTGTGAGCAGAATTTGCCACTTTGCCAACCTTCCCGTGGGCATAGGTTTCTGAAAGATATACTTCAATGGGTCCAAGCGGGATATGAGATAAGTAGTATATGAAGACAGGTAGTGCTTCAACTTCTGAGCTACCCAAGTTAGGGCGCAGCATGTTTTCTCGAGTTGAGTGTACTTGACCTCATGCACTGTGAATTTCTTGCTAAGATAGTAGATGGCTTGCTCCTTCCTTCCTGTGTCGTCATGTTGCCCCAGTACACAACCAAATGAATTTTCCAAGACTGTCAGGTAAAGGATTAGGGGTTTCCCGGGCTTAGGCGGGACCAATACGGGTGGATTAGACAGATACCCTTTGATTTGGTCGAAGGCCTCCTGACACTCTGCTGTCCAACCTACCGCAGCATCCTTTCTCAGCAACCGAAATATGGGCTCACAAGTTGCTGTGAGTTGAGCGATGAACCTGCTAATATAATTGAGTCTACCCAGCAAACTCATTACCTCTGTTTTGTTCCTTGGCGGTGGCAAATCTCGGATGGATTCAATTTTGGATGGGTCTAACTCAATCCCCCGTCGACTGACGATGAATCCTAGCAACTTTCCTGATGGAACCCCGAATGCGCATTTGGCCGGGTTAAGCTTGATATCATACCTCCGGAGTCTTTGAAAAAATCTCCTTAGGTCTGCTACATGGTCCTCCTGACGCCAAGATTTGATGATCACATCATCGACGTACACCTCAATTTCCTTGTGTATCATGTCATGAAACACCGCAGTCATTGCTCGCATGTATGTTGCCCCAGCGTTCTTTAACCCGAACGGCATTACCCGATAGCAGTAGGTTCCCCATGGCGTAATAAACGCTGTCTTCTCAGCATCCTCCTCGTCCATTAGGATCTGATGATAACCCGCATAACAATCCACAAAGGATCCGATCTCGCGCCCAGCGCAATTGTCGATCAGGATATGAATGTTGGGTAGCGGAAAATTGTCCTTGGGACTTGCTTTGTTGAGGTTGCGGTAGTCAACGCACACCCTGATTTTTCCATCCTTCTTTGGGACTGGTACCACATTGGCCAACCACTCGGGATACCGAGTGACCCGAATGACCTTCGATTGCAATTGCTTAATCACTTCTTCTTTGATCTTCACGCTCATTTCTGTTTTAAATTTCCTTAGTTTTTGCTTGACCGGAGGGTATGCCGGGTCAGTGGGCAATTTGTGAACCACTAAATTGGTGCTTAATCCAGGCATATCATCATATGACCAGGCAAAAACATCTTTGAATTCCCTGAGAGTTTTGATCAATTCTGTTCTGACATTCGGCTCAATGTGGATGCTAATTTTGGTCTCTTGGACGTTATCAGCGTCTCCTAGATTCACAGCCTCGGTGTCATTTAAGTTAGGCTTGGGTTTCTCTTCAAATTGGCACAGTTCTCTGTTTATTTCTTCGAAGGCTTCACCTTCGTCACATTCAGATTCATCGTCACAAACGACCTTTTGCATCATTGAGTCTGTTTCAGATTGATTTATTAGACTAGGTCGAAGATCTGTTGTGCATACCATGTCATTAGAACCAGTAAAAAGAGAACTGTTCAGAAAGAAAAAGAACAAGACAAAAATTAAAATGGGACAAAAGAAAAGAACTTTATTAAATTTGCAGGATAAAAAGGGTTCACACTTTTACAAAACGAAAGTAAAATTGGGATTACACCCTTGAATAATCCGATCAAACAAACAAACAAACAAAACATTAATCAAAGCCTACTACCAAGACTCCCCTCGGACAGGAAGAGGAGTAACCGTCCAATTGTTGGTCTTGGCCTCAGGCCCCACAAATTGTATCTCTGCTCTGCTGGAACCTTCTCCAGCTTCCACCATACTGACATCCGCGAACAGCCTCTCAAAACTCTGATTCAGGTCTTCATTTATACCGATCAAAGGTCCTCGAATCTTTGGGATCGCTGACCCCTTGGCACTTGCTTTAACAAAAGACCTTGAGAGGCGTGGCACTGGTTTAGGCAGAAACCAGACCCTCTTCTTCATTTTTCGCGCTTGCTTCCTGTCTGCTGCGGTTGGTTTGAACCCCAACCCGAAAGTTTCCAGATTCTTAGGAAGGGAGACAGGTTGGACTATCCCTTGAAGTTCAACTCCCAGGCCTTTTCCCGGCACAAACCCATTACCCAGCATTTCTGATACCATCATGACTGTTGCGGCAGCCACCCTAGGGTGCGGGATGATTTCTCCTTCAGAAATTTTGTTGGCCGACCCTGTATCGAGAATCTGGTAGACCCAGGGACCCTTGTCATCAGTGGTCTCTATGAAAGGCACAATGGTTCCGCCCATGGTGCATGTTGTATCCTCGCCGTGCAACACGACCTCTTGTCTTTCCCACTCGAACTTCACTGTCTGATGTAGGGTGGAAGGCACCGCTTTAGCTGCATGAATCCAGGGTCGTCCTAACAGCAAGTTGTAAGATACCGTGGCGTCCAATACCTGGAATTCCATGGTAAACAGGACCGGACCAATGGTCAGTTCAAGTACAACATCCCCCACAGTGGCTGTTCCGTTTCCGTCAAACCCCCGGACACAGATGCTATTCTCCCGGATTCTTCCACGGTCAATCTTTAACTGGTCCAGGGTGGACAATGGACAAATATTGGCGCTTGAGCCGTTATCCACCAATACTCGGGTTACCACCGAGTCTTCACATTTGACAGCTAGGTATAGAGCTTTGTTATGCTCCGTACCCTTCCACCGGCAGGTCATCATCTGAGAATGTTACCCTGTTCACCTCGAAGATCTTGCTGGCAATGGTTTCCAGGTGGTTTACAGAAATCTCACTGGGTACATGAGCCTCGTTCAATATCTTCAACAGGGCCCGACGATGCTCCTCAGAATGGAGGAGTAATGACAATAGTGAGATCTGGGCAGGTGTTTTTCTCAGCTGCTCAACCACAGAATAGTCTTGTACTTTCATCTTCCTCAGGAATTCTTCAGCCTCTTCTTCTGACACTGGCTTCTTGGTTGCCACTGGGTTGGTTTTTCTTAACTCCACCGGAGCAAAACATCGACCTGATCGAGTCAGCCCTTGCGCTTCACAACTGACTTCTTCCACCTGTTTTCCTTGGTACGTCACCACTGCCTTTTCATATTTCCAGGGCACAGCCCTGCTGTCAATCATCGGCAGTTGGACCACCGGCTTTATGGTCACCCGTTCTCTACATACCCCTTTCAACATGACTGCCGGTGTGGGCAGGATCCCTGGTATTACCAACTTGCTTGGCTCGGGTTTGCTTGCTATGATGGACGGGCTCTTCCCCAATATCACTACCGGCTTGACGCCTTCTCCCTGCGACCGTACACTCGTTGCTCCACTGGTTAAGACTTCTTTCGGGGCGGCTTGGATCATCATCACTGTTTGTGAGGGTTTTCTTAATTCTCCTCCCTCACACACCAACTCAATCATGTGAGCTTCGTGGTGCGCTGGCAGTGGGTTTTGGTTGATGTTAGGGGCCTCCGGTGTCTGGACCTCGATCTTATTGGTGTCAATAAGATCCTGTATGGCATGCCTTAACTTCCAACACTTCTCGGTATCGTGCCCGAGCATCCCTGAACAGTATTCACAACTGATTGAACGATCCAAATTCTGAGGCGGGGGATTTGGTTCCCGAGTATGGACAGGACTAACCAAACCCAATTGCCGCAGCTTGTGGAACACAGCGGTGTAGGTTTCTCCCAGTTCGGTGAAGGTTCTTTGCTTCCGCAACCTGTCATTCCTAGCATCTGGATTTCCCCGGAAACCTGCCCCTGAAGGGTTTCTATATGCCCTTGGTGGAGGGTAGGTGTTTTGTGGTGGTGCATATATGTTCTGGGGAGCCGGTGCGCGCCATTGTGGGCGAACCGGAGGCTGAGTGTATACCTGGGCTTGGTGTACGGAACAATGTGGTTCTCGAGGTGGATAGAAATTTTGTGGTGGGTTGTATGGGTAGTTTGACCTGTGAGGCCTGGGTTGGTTGTAGTGCGGCCTGCCAGCCCTGGACCAACTGCCTGCCTCGATCGTGGCAACCTCTTCTTTCTTTCTTCTCAGCGCACCTCCCGTGCCGCTTTGAATAGCCTGGGTTGTGGCCTTAAGCGCCGAATAGTTCAAGATCTTGTCCGACCTCAAACCTTCTTCTATCATGACCCCAATTTTGACCACCTCGTTGAAAGATTTTCCAACCGTCGTCACCAAGTGACCAAAGTAGGTTGGATCCAATGTCTGCAAAAAATAGTCCACCATCTCTCCCTCTCTCATGGGAGGATCGACTCTAGCTGCTTGTTCTCTCCAGCGGAACCCGAACTCGCGAAAACTTTCCCCGGGTTTCTTCCCAGTTCTCAATAACGTGAGACGGTCAGGGACTATCTCTAGATTGTACTGGAAATGACCTGCAAAAGCCTGCGCCAGATCATCCCACGTGTACCACCTGCTGAAATCCTGCCTGGTATACCATTCCAGTGCAGATCCGCTCAGACTTTGGCCGAAATAAGCTATCAAAAGCTCATCCTTGCCTCCTGCCCCTCTCATTTTGCTACAGAATCCCCGCAAATGTGCCATGGGATCACCGTGCCCTTCATATAAATCAAACTTGGGCATCTTGAACCCAGCCGGGAGTTGGACATCTGGGAAAGGGCACAGATCTTTGTATGCCACGCTGACTTGATTGCCCAGCCCGTGCAAGTTCCTGAAGGATTGCTCCAGGCTTTTGAACTTTCTTAACACTTCATCCTGTTCAGGGGCCTTAACCGGCTTCTCAACCTCTGCCGGTACTTCCAAATGGGGATTGTAAGCCTGTGGTTCCGGTGCGTGGAATGTAGGCTCGGGGGGATAGTATTGGGTGTCGTGAGCCTGAAACAATGGCTCACTAGTCGTTCGCTGCAAAGGGGCTGATGTAGGTCCCACAAAAATGGGAATGTTGGGTGTTGGGAGAGGTTGATGGGGTGGTGGAGCTTGGGAATCGTGAGGGCTTCTTTCTTGATGATAGAGGGGGATTTGGGCGGCTTGTGGAAGGGCCAGAGTGAGGGTATTCCGGCATGTGTCCCAGTGTCTCAGGGCTCTTTTGTGTTTTGGCCAGGGCTAGCTGCATTGCATGCATCTCTAGTCCCATCCTTTCAATCTTTTCCATTGCCTCTTTTAGCAATTGGCTCATCGGCCTTTCTTCCTCATTGCTATTCTCCGAAGTAGTCATGCTTGATGCTATCGGTCCTTTGGATCTGGTTTGGTATGAATGTGTTGCCAGAATTCTTTAACAACTAACTGTCTGGTATCAGACAACAACAAACTTTGTTAGTGTTAGAGCTTAACAGATTTGATCATAACACATAGAGGATGCAATGCACCTAGGCAGTTAACCGTTTCTACATGCTTTGCTTCAAACCACATGCGTCATCCCGGTTTGTTCATTCGTCTCTTTTTAAAGTATTTTGCGAAACCCCGCGTTTTATTTTATTTACATTTTCTTTTCTTTATTTATTAAAAGCGGTCGAATCTTATGGGGATTGCCTACGTATCACGTCCCCGCGCGAATCAGACCAGGCGTAGTTCTGCCTCAAAGCAAAGACACACAGTAATTCTTCTGGAGTCACTTAATTTCATTATCAAAATTTGCTATTACACAGTACTTAAAATAAAAATAGCAGAAGTACAGACTCCACGGTTTTAAACTTGGTTTAATGAAAAGAAAACAACATATGGAAAAACAACCAAAGCCAAATAAACAGGACTTGACCAAAACTAATTCTCCAATTTAAGGGCCCGCGAGGCATCATTCGGCCTTTCCGCGGCTCTAGGTGTAAGGTCTCTTTGCAGGTTCTTCAACTCGTTCATAATCCGGTGGACGCAGCCCATGATGGAAACAAGGAGGGTCTTCCGAGGTGTTCGCTCACATGCCAAGCATTTCATGTAGATGTAATGCCCTATTTCATCAATCCTTGCTCGAATGTTATCTCTTTCACTGAGAAACTGCCTGATTTGTTGGTTCTTTAACCCTAGTGCCTGAGCATCGTCGGCAAGTCGATCCTGAAACAACCCCATTTGTCTTTCCATGCAGGCCATTGCATCGTAGCACTGTCTTCTGTCGGCCTGGGCGTCTCGTGCTTGTTTGACAATCCGATCATGTAGAGTGGAGCTCGTCTCCCTTAATATTCTGACTCTCATTTCATAATCCCTTATGACCTGTTGCAAATGCT
The DNA here is from genome assembly GCF_000393655.2 of Nicotiana sylvestris. Lineage (NCBI taxonomy): Eukaryota > Viridiplantae > Streptophyta > Magnoliopsida > Solanales > Solanaceae > Nicotiana > Nicotiana sylvestris. The sequence goes on from NC_091068.1 coordinate 151,072,698, forward strand.
GCTTCCGGGCCATTGCGTATTTTGCCCCTCTGACCTTCATCCTTGTTATGCAAGCTCTTGATTGTTCTAATTCTTCTTGGCCTTGGATGACCTGATTTCTCAAACTTGCTATCAATCTTTCATCAGAGCGACGCTTCTGTCGGTCAACGTTACTCTTACTGGCTTGGCGAAGGCGGGCCTTCAAGGTTTGGTTTTCTTGGGCTAACTTGTTTCTTTCAGCCTGCTCCGAGGCGACTTGCACATTGTTCTCAAATACAAGCCTTTCAACTTGTTGCTTTAGCTTCCCGATTTCGACCCGGTAACCTTTCTCCCTTTTTAACCATCCCCATTGCTCTTGTGAATCATTGGTGAAGTGTTGGACGTGGGCCCTTTTAGCAGGTCTTTGCCGAGTCTGAAACCTTCTTTCGAACCAAGCATCGTACTTTGGGTCTACCTCACCTTTAGCTAGCTCTCGTACCATGGTTTTGGGCTCCAAGAATCTACATTCATGCCACAGTTTTCTAATCTTCCCCTCGGGGAATATGACTCCCGGGCTTAATTCCAAGGCATGCTTGCTCAGATTTTCATCATTAGGGACTACTTGAAACCTGCCCAGTTGTCGTAATACCCGATGAGGGGCATATGGCTGGATGCTGCGAAGCCCCATTAAGAGAACATGACATTCTTCAGCCGACATGTAGATAACCTCAGTATCAGTCAACCAACCAAATGCCCATTCAATTTGGTCAGATGTTGTTGACCTTAACCGTGTAACCCATTCTTCGACACCTTCAGGAAATCTGGCGCCTGTCATGCGCTTCTTGAATCCGCTGATACAATTCCTCTCGGTCAACCCGTGGTTCATGTATCCTACTCGGTGATGGAGGTGTTCCTGCATCCATAGCTGAAGTAACAGGTTGCAACCTTGGAAGAACGTACCTCCTTCTCGGCATATAGTTAGAGCCCGGTAGATTTCGGACAAAATCAAAGGAACCACAGTACTATTGGTTCTTTTGATTGCCACGTCGGCCATCCCTACCAGACCTATCTCTATCTTTTTGTCCTTCCTTGGGCAGACCATGACTCCCAAGAATGCTGTGATAAAAGCCAAAGTACGTCTTGCTTCCCATTTGTTTCTGTTCCCGCCGTGAGTTAGCCCAAGGTTCGGTTCCTCGAAACCCTGCGGGGTCCCGTACCGCTGATACAAGAAATGGAGATCACAACACCCTCTCGATAAATCGTCATGTTGTACCTTCCGACTAATGCTTAGTAGATCCAGAAACGCATGCGGGGACACTGGCCTTGGCGAAAGCAAATATTGCCCTCTTAACTTCTCATTCAGTCCCGCATATCCGGCAACTTCCTCAAGTGTCGGTGAAAGTTCAAAGTCAACAAAACGGAATACATTGCAGGTGGGGTCCCAAAATGGTATTAGAGCTTCAAGAATATCTGTCCTCGGCTCAACACCCAACAAATTTACAAAACCTCCCAATATTCTTCCTATTACCCCTTTGCTATCGGCTTCCAAGTCATTCCACCACATGTGGAGTTGTAGAGGGACCTCGCTGAGGGCTGAGAATGGTTCATTTTGCTCTGTGTTCATCCTGCACATTTATTAGGGTGACCTTTTAGGTGAAAACAAAAACCTTTATTTTGACTCTAACCAAAAATCTTTGGACAAAACAAAAAATTTATTTATATACATGTGTATACATATATACATATATGCTTTATGGTATATCATTTTTGGTAAAAATGGAAAAAGAGTTGGACCCGATGAGGGTTGCCTACGTATCTCACATCCGGTGAGAATCAAACCGACGTAGTTCGGGTGATAAACTAACTGGTTTATTTATTTCTATTTTTTTATTTATTTATTTATTTATTTATTTATTATATTTTTATTATTTTTTTTTGTAAAAATTTCCCAACATTCAAAACCGGTCATCATGCATGTTTGAAGCAAATAAATGCACAAGCAGTGAGTAGGATGCATCAGGATGGCCTTTTTCTATTTCAGGTTGCTATTCCTAGACGGACCCAACCCCTGTGTTGAGTCCCCTAAGTCAAATGCACATAATGCAAATAAACGTTCCTACTAGGGATCCGGCATGTGGCTTTGTTATACTAGGTTCAGAACCTGGGTGTTTGTTCTAGACCTGGCTTACCCGAGCGGACAGCTCGAGCCGAGGGGGGGCAGCGTACCGGGAATACAGAAGCTTCACCGGCTTAGCAACTTATCCGAACCTCGTTCTAAATTGGGATTTGACACTATACAGAAAAGAAGTCATACGAAGTATGCCCTTCTTCATGATTTAGAAGACTCAGAAAGTATAGGTTTCGGCACAATTTATATACAGTTCACATAATATCAAAGCAGTAAAAGCAACATTTAGCACATTAGGCTCAAAACATGTAAAAATCAGATAAAGCCAAATATAACAATTTATCTAAGCTCGAATTTCTAACCCTGAACCAGTGGTTCTGGGTTACCATCCCCAGCAGAGTCGCCAGAGCTGTCACACCTCCTTTTTCCGCACCAGAGAGGGTGCAAGGGAGTTTTTCCAATTAAAGGACAATCGAAATGGGATTGGTTTATTAATTTCAGAGTCGCCACTTGGGAGATTTAGGGTGTCCCAAGTCACCAATTTTAATCCCGAATCGAGGAAAAGAATGACTCCATATTACAGTCTGCGCACCAGAAATCCGGATAAGGAATTCTGTTAACCCGGGAGAAGGTGTTAGGCATTCCCGAGTTCCGTGGTTCTAGCACGGTCGCTCAACTGTCATATTCGGCTTATTTATCTGATTTTAAATACCATTATGAACCAATGTGCCAATTTTAACTTTTTACCGCTTTATTGTTATTATTTCAAAAGGATGTGAACATCGCTTAAAACATGTCTTTGGACTGCGTCACATGAAATGCACCCACAATCTGGAACATATTTTATTTGATGTTTTGGGATTTGGATCTGGGTCGCATGAAATGCACACCCCAAGTTTTAAGAAAGTAGATTATTAAACACGCACCTAAAGAGACTATCGTGTTATTATTTTGGGAAGGGCCGTGAAATTTGCTAAACGGCCCGTCCCGGAATCTAAGTATTTAATATATACATTTAGAGGGCCCCGCAGCTTCTACATTTTTGTTTGTCGAGGATCGTCTCATTTTTATTTTAAAGGATAAACCTATAATGACTATATTTCCTATTAAGTTCGTCTCTAAAAATAAAAAGAAAATCTCTTAATTATTTACATGCTTGCAGATTATTTACAGCAGGATCCGAAATGCTTTTACAGAATAAGGAAACATGACCATGCATACGGACAGCTGATCGAACATTATGGGCCCAAATCCAGCTCATGCGGAATGGGCCAGACCTGGGCCACTGTTTATCCGAGGCGGGTCTGTTTGGTCTGTTTTGACCTGGGCTCGACCTTCATAAGGTTGAGGGGCGCGGACTTGTGCTAATTGTTATAAGGGTGTGGCTTGATAATTATAACGAGGCAGTTTATCAAAAGAGAATGAAAATTAACTAAGGCGGATAGTTTTATTCTTTGACATGCATTAAAAGAGAATGCTAATTACAAAACACAACTAATTTCCAAGACATAGCCTAGTATACTGCCAATCCTTTTGTCTGTTAACCTAACCAACATATGATATTAAACCATACTACATTTTTTGTATTCACTATATGAAAGGACCAACTCCAATACCCAAACAAGATTGTAAACCATTACACACTACATAATCATCTATATAGCAACTACATGTGGACATAGATGTCTTCAAATCTTCCCTTTTGTATTCATGCTCGACTTTCAAATTACATGGACAGTATTAGTTGTGTACCTGGTATAGAGGAACAAAAGAAGAAGGAAAAGGATCAGCTGAGTAGTACACAACAAACAACAGCAACAACAGATTCGCAACAACAACACAGCAACAACAACCAGCCAACAATGATGAAGCTCAGCAAGGAGTCGAGCAACAAATAAACAATCCCAGAAAAACAGAGTAGGAAATAACAGCCCAGAATGTTGAATGTAACAGCAACAGAAATCCAATGACCACAAGAAAGCTTGGCAAACGACAGAAAAGCAAAACCACAAAGACAACCTGATCAAACTGGACTCTTACACAGTTTCTTCTAGACAATACTCATTCACAATGTTCTGAAATTTATTTCTGTTTTTCCTTTTCAGTTTTCTTACTCACAGAATCTCTCAAGACTCCAAAAATGAACTCCCTTTCTAATGGAAGGTCTGCCTCTTTTATAGCCTAACCTTAACACTTTACAGTCTGTTTTACAACTCAAAATTGCCCCCCTCGTTGTTTTTCCACTCACTTCTTTTAAATAAACAAAACTCCCATCAAATCCCTGACAGCCCCTCTCTCTTTTGTTGTTAAAATGTACTGATCACTTGTTTATTTAACCAAAGTATGGGCAGTAGGAATATAATCTGACAGCACATGCTGTCCAATTATTTTAATTCCTTAAAGCTAACCATACACATGCTGCCCACGGTCTAAACCAAATGGCATCGTGTTTTAAAATCAAAGTCTGAATCTGCCATTATAACCTTTCCCCTAGATGTTCTTTAATTCGATTTGAACAAAATCAATAGGCAATACAATTCAGTTCCTAATGGGACTCAAATACGATCACAGCAGAAATAAGCAATACGAATCAAGTTGTTACCATTAACGATTGAAACTAATTGACGACATATATCGACTCGACTATATTAATCGTAACACATAACAATCAATCGTTCATATAAACAACACGTATAGAGTCCCGAATGACTTCAGACAAATTTGTTCAAACACTGGGAACTTATATGAATTAAACTCGTTTGACGACTAATCTAATTGATGAACACGTATATCACAGGGTATATTCAGAACACAAACAGAAGACAATTGACCAAATAAAAAGGCCTTTAACAGAGATGGAAGAAATCCGAATGAAAAATAACAAAATGACAAACAAACACAACGAAATATGCTGACAACTTAATTAGAACTAAAACAAAAGAAAGGAAAACTTACCAAAAGAGTTTGAAATCAAAATGACCCAAATCTGACTCAACTTCGAACTCTTGAGGCCGAACAAACTTTAATCAGGGTGTTCTCACGTGAGAACACCTTGATTAAGGTCTATTAGACCTCAAACCCTTGTCAAGACCGGCCGGATTCCCCAGGTGCATGTGTTTCAAGTTCTGGATTTTCAGATCTGGATTTTTAGGAGTTGTGGGTAGATTCGGACCAAACCAAGCTTGGTTTGGTCACGAGGAAGGTCAGGGGAGTGTCTGGTATGAAGATGGGGTGGTTTGGCATAGATCGAGTTTTGTCTCGAATCTTCAAATCCAGATTCGAGACGATAGGAGGTGATTCGAGGTTCGTGGTTAGTGGATTCGTGTTCAGGGTGGTTGGATGCTTTAGGGGTGTGAAGGGGGTGGTCACCGGCGTTCGTGCCGCCGGCTTTAATGGCGAGGGAGACTAGGGCGGCTTGCTAGGGTTTGGGGTTTCAGGTTTGATCTTGGGGACGAAGGGATGGGGTGCTGGTATAGGGGGCGTGGGGTGTAAGGGAAGGTTTATATATGGTCTATGGGATTGGATCTGAGCCGTTAGATCAGATGATCTCAACGGCTTGGATCTGATGCTGAGAAATGAGACGGGGTCGTTTGGTAGTTAAACGGGGTCGTTTGGTTTAAGTGAGGGGTTGGATCGGATTGGTTCCTGGGTCGGGTTTTGAAACGGGTTACTGATAGAGGTCCTGAGCCGTTGGATCGAGAGTTTGAACGGCCCAGATCAGACGCATGATGCGGCATCGTTTCGGGAGGTGGTCAGGGCAGGCCTGGTTTGGACCGGGTCAGATCGTTGGTTTGGGCCTGTTTTTGTCTTATTTATTTTTTTGGGCCCAAATTGATTTCCACTTTCTTTTGTTTTCAAATTTAAAGAAAAATAAAAATAACTAATAAAACAAATGAAATTAAAACAAATAACAATATAGCACTTCAACATAATTATCATACCAAATAAAAATGTTTGAGTAAGTTAAATCACAACCTAAAACGAACGACGCACATATATTTATATTTTTGAATTTTCTTTTAATGACATATATTTTTTGTATTTTGTTTGATAATGATTAAAATGCAAAATGGACAGACCTACAAACGACTAATAACACATGTCACGGAAAAAAATCGAAAAATTGTACAGCGAAATCATCCGTCACTATTTTTATTTTTTGTTTTCCTTTTGGAGTGATTGCTCGTGAAGCAAAAATCACGTGCTTACAGTGGTTATGATGACTTGCTTCGGTTCTAGACATCGAATTGCATGTGGTTGTCGATTTTGAGCATAGTGACTTGAGGTGTTTCATGTAGGCTAGCGTTTGGATAGGGTCGCGTATTGCAACAAAGTTATGTGGAGGTATGGCCCTTCGAGTTGATTCGGGTGTTCTGTTTCTACGATGTGTGATGGGTTCTCAGCATTGTGTTGTGGTGGTACTGGCGAGCTTACGGTACAACTCTTTCATTTGAGTCACTTTTCATGATTTTAGTACGTTCGGATTGTTGCTTATTTGTGTGCGTATTGCACGAGTTGTGGCTTTAGATGGTATTGATGTGTCATGTCACTAGAGTAGTTGTGTTGGATTAGATGAGATCATTGGGATCTATAATGAATACAAACGGATTTGGTTTTAGTGTGTTGGAAGGATAATATCGATGTGCGGCTCAGAAATTCGCTATGGTTCTTGCCAAATGAGGAGTGGCTTCTCGAATGGTTGGTACAAGGAATGGTTATGACTTTCTACGTGTTTCATTTATCATCGGCAGTATACTGAAGTGTTGGATTGAGGCTTTATTTGATAAAAGGCTTATTATCAGAATTCGGATGTTTAGAGCAACTACTGCGATTAGAAGTTATCGCTACAAGTGTTTGAGTTATGTGGTATGTCATGTAATTGCACCTGAGATTGCAGGTAGGGGTTATTACAGCTGGTTCGGGCTTATCCAGAGTATAGATGTGAGATTCTGATCTTGTAGATGGTTTCAAAAGTGGAAATGTGGTTCTAAAGTTTATGGGCTAGGTTGGATTGTGAAATTTTAGTTACATTGTGTTATCGGACCTATATGAGATAAAGTGACGTGGGATCACCCCCGGGTATGTGCATGGTAAGGTTATACAGTGATTTAATGGTTTTCGGAACAACTCTGGGCACGTTCGAGGACGAACGTATGTTTAAGTGGGGAAAGATGTAACGACCCGACCAGTCGTTTTGAGCTTTTGCACTTTGCTCACCAGTTCTCGAGCATGGCTAGCCCCGTGTGATGTATTATGACTTATGCAAATCGTTGATTTTGGTTTTCAGGATAATCAGAAATTATTTGGAAGAACAGTTCTCAGTTTGAAGTTTAAATTTAAAAGGTTTGACCAAGTTTTGACTTGTTAGTATATGAGGTCGGATTGGAATTTTTATGATTTGGTTAGCTCCATTAGGTGATTTCGGACTTAGGAGCGTGATCGGAAAGTATTTTGGAGGTCCGTGGAAGGTTTAGGCTTGAATTTGCGAAATTGGAATTTTGGTGTTTTCCGGTTGATAGGTGAGATTTTAATATAGGGGTCCGAATGAGATTCTGGAAGTTGGAGTAGGTCCGTTGTGTCATTTGTGATGTGTGTGCAAAATTTCAGGTCATTCGGACGAGGTTTGATAGACGTTTTGATCGAAAGCAAAATTTGGAAGTTTTTGGAATTCTTAGGCTTGAATTCGATGATGATTTGGTGTTTTGATGTTGTTTTGAGCATTCCGAAGGTTGGAACAAGTTTGAATGATGTAATGGGATATGTTGGCATGTTTGGTTGAGGTCTCAAGGGCCTCAGGTGAGTTTCGGGTGGTTAAACGGATCAATTTCATGTTTTGAAAGTAGCAGTTTTACAGGTATTTTGTTGCAGGTATTTTGCTCTTCGCGATCGCGTAGAGAGGACCGCGATCGCGTAGAGAGGACCGCGATCGCGTAGACTATTTCAGGGCAGGGGTGAAATTTTTCTATGCATTCATAGTAGAGGGTTCGCGATCACATATGTTTGAGAAGTTGTGCTTCGCGAACGCGTGGGCAAGGCCGCGTTCGCGTAGAAGAAAGTGGACTGGTGAGCAGTGGAAGGCATTGTTCTATGCGATTGCGTGGGTATGGTCGCGATCGCGTGAGTTGTCTAGGCTATGTTTCGCGGTCGCATGTGTTGTTCCGCGATCGCATAAGGTTGTTATGAGGGGCAGTTCTTTTGTGCTTCGCGATTGCGAGGCAATTTTCGCGATCGCGATGAAGGAAAAATCTGGGCAGAATGTTTACGTTCAAAATCGAGGGTTTATGTCCAATATCACAAAAACCATTGGAGAGCTCGGGAGAAGGTGAAATTTGAGGAGAGAGCTTGGACCAGATTGAGGCGAGTAATGCTTGTAAATGTTGTCTTGAGGGTATGAAACCTTGAATTTCACATCGTTGTGCTATGTTGAGGTGACGCACACGCTAGATAAAGAGCGTGGAGTCGTGCACCATCGGGGATTGTGACTTACTCCACCCCGAATGACTGTTTTACTGTGTATTTCATTGAAAATTGTTTGCTATCATCATGTTTTGGGCTGAATGCCATATTTGGGCCTCGTGCCAATTGTTCTGGACCCTTAGGGGATATTTACTGCTATTTTCTCACTATTTTAATTTTATATCTGTACTCAATCATGTTTACTCTGTTTTAACACTTCAAATGATATTTTGGGCTGAGCATTATATTTTACTGTGCCCGAGTGGCTTTTAGAGATTTCTGACTGAGTAGGGCCGAGGACCTGTGTTGTGAGGTTATTATGGGATTGAGCTACATGCCGCAATAGTGTGGTACTCATTTATGATTATAAGGCCGAGGGTCTGAGCTGTTATGCCACGAGGTGGCTTGATATGATGCCGAGAGCCTATTGATTATGCCACGAGATGGCTTGATATTGTGCTTGGGCTGTAAGGGACCCCTCCCGGAGTGTGTATACCTCTAGTGATCGCGGGTACCCAATGTGTGATATGATTTAGCCCGAGGGGCTGAGGTTGTTCCATGTTATTGCCTGAGGGGCTGATACGAGTGATTGTGAGATAGCCCAAGGGGCTAATTTTATGTGTTTACCTTTTTTTCGCTGTTTTTCATTCACCCGTTTAACTGTTAAAAGGGTTTTTAAAGAAGCTTATACTGAACTAAGGTGTTTTACAAGTTCTCACTATTTTATTGCATTGTATGGGTTTACACTGCCTCTTTGTAGCATTTTTGCTGTGTTTTACAAGTTTTCTTATCTCTCAACTACTTTTACTTTTATTACTCACTGAGTTGGCATACTCACATTACTCCCTGCACCATGTATGCAGACTCAGGTAGTTCTGGACCCGGTAGCGGGTGTTGATTGCTCAAGGACAGAGTCATTGGGGTTAGCAAGGTAGCTGCCCGACGTTTGCAATACTGCTTTTCTCCCTCTTGTCTTCCTTAGACTATATTTAGTACATTCTTAGACTCTTGTTGTATTCAGACCTTAGTAGATGCTCGTGACTTATGACACCCCGATGTCGGGCTTGTGTATTTATTACGCACTGTTTATTTAGACTTTCATTATGAAATATTTGATTAAGTAAAGACTTAAAAATGGCTTTTATTGATAAATGGTTAATTCGGGAGTTGTGTCGACTGGCCTAGTTTCACGATAGGCACCATCACGACCGGGATGGTTTAGGGTCTTGACGTAAGGTCTTATAAATTTGAACATGGCTTACTTAAGGTCTTACAGATTCTTTGGTTACTTGGCACAAGTATAATTCATGCCTTGCTTGAGGTTTTACAGATTTGGTATTGCCTTATGGAGGTCTTATGAGCTCGAGGTTGCCTCATGGAGGTCTTATATTTTCTAGAATTGCCACGTGGAGGGATTTCGAGCTTGAGGTTGGTCGCTTGGGATCTTATGGCCTCGAGTTTTTGACAGCTCGATGGGGTGACAGTCGGCGACAGTTCCCGAGACATCGAAAGCTTTTGGCTTTGGAGCCATTCTTTATAAACTTGATGTTGCCTCATTGAGGGCTTATGAGTTTGAAGTTTCCGGCCTGGAGGTCTTACGGCTTTGAGTTTTTGATGTTAGTTCCCGAGTGTTTGGGAAATTTCTAGCCCTGGGGCCGTTTTTTGTAAAAATAGCAAACTTCTTTGAAGCGCGAAGCGTTTTGATGGTAAAAGATACTCCTTCGATTTTGTACAAGTATACATGTTTTCATCGTCGGGGGTTCGATTAATCTATGCAGACACGGTTCATTTGACTGTTTGGCCCGATACATCATTTTTCTATCGAGACCCTCTTTGGCTCGTCTTGACTTTTCTAGGGTGGTGGCCTCCGGGGGGATGCCTCCAGTATTCAAGGTTGATTGAAGAGAAGCATTGAATACTTGTTAAGTTCCCCTTAGGTAGCATATATATGTTGCCTCATTAAAAACCTTGCTGGTAAAACTCTTCTTGGGATACAATCCGATCGAAGGAAAAGAGTGCAACGCATGCTTTAAAACCTAAGGTCTTCAAGATGGAAGGTGATTTGATTTTTCTAACCGCACACTTGCACACAGGTTAGTGTAAGACGCAAATAAAAGGGGAGACGGTTATACCTTAGTAGTGATGGCGCTTAGAGCCTCGATATGCTTCAACTGATCGCTCTAGGGATGCGGTACGGTCCTTTGCTCATTCACTCGGGTGCATCCAAGAATGTAGCTTGTGATTGCTACTTTGTTGTTTGCTTATCCTTTTGGCTCCTTTGATGTTGAAGGTGTCGATGTCAGTGCCATATCGTGCACCACAAACATCTCTCTTGCTGCATGTTGATCCCCGTATACCGTTTTAATTCCTCCCTTTGTTGGAAACTTCATCATTTGATGAAGGGTTGATGGTACTACTCTCATGTAGTGTATCCATGGCCTTCCGAGCAAGACATTGTACCTTATGTCTCCTTCAATGACATGAAACTTGACATTTGGGTTGTGCCGACCACGTTGACCGGAAGGGTGATCTCCCCTTTCGTTGTTTCGCTCGCCATGTTGTATCCGTTGAGGACTCGAGAGGTGGACACGATCTGGTCGAGCAGTCCGAGTTGCTCTACCACCCTCGACCTGATAATGTTGGCCGAGCTACTTGGATCCATAAGCACACGTTTAATTTGAAATGTATTCACAAGAAAAGAAATTACTAATGCGTCGTTATTAGGCTAAGACATGGCCTTGATGTCCTCTTCGTTGAATGTGAGAGCGTCCTCAGGTATGTAACTTCGAGTTTGATTTTCCCTGGTGATGGATATTTTTGTTCGTTTGACAATGGGTTCCTATGGGATGTCGATTCCTCCAACAATCATGTGGATGGCATGTTGTGGCTCTTCTATTTCATTTTTACTGTTCGCCTGTCTTTCCCGAAATTGATTTTTTGTCTCGGTTGCTGAGGAACTCTCGGAGGTTACCTTTGTTGATTAGTCGGGCTACTTCTTCTCGGAGCTGTCTGCAATGTTCGGTCCTATAATCGTGTGTGCCATGAAATTCACACACCAGGTTAGGGTTCCTTTGCGACGAATCTGATAGTATGAGTTTTGGGCACCTGGTGTCTTTGATTTTACCTATGGCTGATACAATGTCCGAAACATCAATGTTGAAGTTGTACTCAGATAATTGGGGTGCCTCCGTCGGTCCTGCGTGTCTGTCGAATCCGGCTCTGCTCACGAATCCCCGAGGATTCTGACCTCGATCTACCCTTCGGTCATTTCGGGGTATGTTACGCCTTGGGGCGTTTCTTCGGTCTTCAGTGTACGGTTGGTACTTTTCCTTGTTTGTCCTTAGCTCCTTTGCTAGGAGCCTGCTAGGATATACTGAGCCTGATGGGGCTCCTAGTTGGCCGTCTTCGACCCTAATCTTTGATTGATACTGATTTTGGACATCTGCCCAAGTCACGATGAGATATTCAACCAAGTTCTGCTTTAGCTTCTTCGAAGCTATCGAGCTTCGTTCGTTCAAACCTTGGGTGAAGGCTTGCACTGCCCAGTCATCGGAGACTGGTGGTAATTCCATTCACTCCATTTGAAAGTGAGATACAAACTCCCATAGCATCTCGTTTTCTCTCTGTTTGATTTTGAAGATGTCAAATTTTCTTGTAGCAACCTTGATGGCGCCGGCATGTGCCTTTATAAAAGAATCTGCCAGCATGGCAAATGAGTCTATCGAATTTGGGGATAGGTTGTGATATCACATCATGGCCCCTTTTGAAAGTGTTTCTTCGAATTTTTTTAAACAGGACGGATTCAATCTCGTAGTCCTTCGGGCCATTTCCCTTTACATCACAAGTGTAAGTAGTGATGTGCTCGTTGGGGTCCGAGGTTCCGTTGTACTTCGGGAGATCGGGCATTCTGAATTCTTCGGGATGGGCTTTGGAGCAACACTCGATAGGAATGGCTTTTATACGAATTTCTTTGGATCTACACCCTTCATAATCGGGGGTGCGCCCGGGATCTGATCGACCCTTGAATTGTAGGTCTCCACCTTTTTGTCATTAGCTTCTATCTTCTTTTCACCCGATTCAATCCTCTTTGTGAGGTCCTCGAACATCTTCATAATAGCGAGGTCGGCTGCTGACCCATTGTTGCTTGATATTTCCGGTACCTGTTTGGCTAGAAGAGCCATTCCCAGTGCTGCTGTGCTTGAAGTTTTTTTGTGGTTTTGCAGTTGAGCAATCGCCAGCTGTTGTGCCTGTAACATCTCAAAAATGACGTGAAAGCTAACCTCTCGTTCTTCCCGACCTGGGGTTCTCTGAGCTTCTTGTTGGTTTTCTTGGCGTACACTCCCGTTAGTATGGGAGCTTATATCGACGTATTGGGAATTGCGTGAGCCCACATCCACGGGGGATTGGTTCTGGTGCGTCATCAGGGTTTCGCAGTGGTACACCGGCGCCTGGAACAGCTACACTATTCTCTCCATGGTCCTTAGGACCGTTGTTTTCATGTGCATTCGCTGAGTTAGACATTTTGACCTGAAGTCAAAGATTCTTGGACAAGAAAAAGTGTGAAGAATAACTTATGTTTTCAATAACCAACACGAAAATAATCGTTATTATTTTTAGCCCCACGGTGGGCGCCAAACTGTTTTCCTTGAAAATGGTAATTATAATTAAATTTGAATTTGTGGTTCTAAAAATACGTGATTTATTTTAATGCTAGTTGTTAAGCGATAGGTGCTAAGTATGAGTCTGGAAATTGAGATAAGAGCTTGGGGACAATATATTATGCAAACCGAGTGACCGTGAATCAGGGTTTCGAGCTGGCCTGTGCTGGGCCTCAAGGTCGAGCTAAAGTGTCAGACTGGTAATGATCGACGAAAAACTAACAGTTCTAAGGACCTTGATGATGACTCTTTATGATCAATGATGAGCAATAAATGAAGAACAATAAACATAATAAATGTAAGCAATAAAATCAAAGGAGTGACAATAGAATATGTTCAAGTTGAAGAGCAGAGAATGTTCTTGTTCTTGTATTGAATATCATGTGCCTTACAAAATGATAACGATCCCTTTTATATAGGAGGGAGAATCCCAACATAGTACATGTGCATTTATTATAAAGATATGCGGCTGGTACATCCATTTAGTGTCACAGTACGGACTTGTACTATTCTTGTAGACCTGGTCAACTCTAACCACGTGCCTTAGGAATCTCCCGCTTGTCCATCATAGCCACCGATTTACACTGCCTCGAGGTCGAACATAAGGAACCCTCAGGGTCGAACCTCGAGCTGTGCCTCGAGAATTCTGGAGACGGGCCATAGAGCGTTATAATAATCATAAAATCTGACTCTCCAATTTTAGCCGTATACAAAAATTCATTAGTGTTACTTGCACCCTCCGATATCATATAAAGCTTGATCTTCAATGGTAGCAGAAAACTTATGCATACAAAATTGAAGCGAACGTAAAATCGAACTACAATGAATTTTGAGCTACTTTTTCTTTTTTTATAATACTTTTGTTAGTAACGATTAAGAAAAGAGGATTTCTCCATGATTTTCATGGTATGAAAATATATTTTCCCCAACCAGAACGATTTTCCTAGCACTATTTTCGAATGCTTTGCCGAATTGGTACTGATCCGGGGAATGACTTAGTTAACCATGGTTTGAGGGGCTGTTTAGTTAAATAAATATTGGCCATTAGATTTAAGAAGAGACTGGTGTCATAAAATTAAAGCTACACCGGAAGAACTTGTTGGATGGTGTACGGGAGGTGAGCCGAATCCATTAATTGCACCAAAACTTTACCGTGCTCCAAAACTTCCCTTCTTTATAGACGTCATTATTGATTTGTTTTATTTTGTTTAAAATGTAGAAGATGAGCATGGAGTGCGCTAGAACCATACTAGTTTAAAGATAAAAATCAACTTAGTTATAATCATCGATCTATAATTTCATTACTTTTTACTAGACCCAGTATCATGAAAGTTTCCACTGCCATGATGGGATTCTTGTTGGCCGAACAATTATAAGGTACGTATAATTTTGGGAAATCTCAACTCAATTCTTGTAAACTTGTTTTCAACTCATTTTCCAGCTAATAGTGTTATTTATGTCTTTGAATTTTTCTATTGTATTTTTAGGGAACTTATAATTTTTATAGGTTTGAGAAACTTATTGTTCTAATAGATTTGAAAAATAAAAAACTTATTGTATTTGTCGGATTAGAATTTTTTTCTCTTATAGCTTTGGAACTATTTGAGATTTATACATAGGTGTCGTAGTTGGTGATTTTATAGATTGTAATGTATTTTTCTTCTTATTCATAATGAAAAACTTTCTTTGCTTCTACCCGAAGATTAGGCTTAGCCGAACCTCGTAAAATTCTGATGTTATTTTTTTTCTCTATTGCTTTGTGTGATTATGTACTATTTAACCTACCGTCTTCCGCAATAAATAGGAATTAAGTAGACAAAGATTTGTGGAAAATGACGAAATAATAGGATTAGTTAACTGTTTCTTGTTTTTGGAGCATTCAATAATGCAAGTGAAAGGTAATGAAGGATTGTGGAAAGTAATAAAATATGGAAATATCAAAAAGAAGAAAGGAGTATCTTTCGGAAAATAGAAGGGCACTATCACTAATCAGCAAAAAGGCTACTTGTCCTAATTAAAGGCTCATAAAACAATGGCCATTATTTTTCCATGCGTGGGGTTTCTCCCTGTCATGTCGCATACCTAAAAGTAATTAGTAGAAAAATTATCTAGTCCCGCCTTTCTAGACATATTTTTTTTGGTCCGTTCCAAAATAAATGATCCCTTTCTAAATTTAGAAATAATTTAGATTAAACTTCAAATCTATATTATATTAAAAGGAGAGTAATATGCATTGTGATTAAGCCAAGTGACAAGCTAAAATGAAACCACTTGGCAATTTTAAGACAACATTAATAATTAAAAATTATAGATGGAAACATAATTAATGGAAGTAGTTGAATTAATCTTATACATAATCTAAATATATCTTAGACAAATTTTATTTATATATCTATATTTATATTTATATGTATATTGATATCTACATCTATATCTATATTTTGTATCTATATATTGATCCACACATAGATTTTCTTTATTAGCTGGAAATATGGAGGTGAAAAATTAATTGAAAAGCTATAATAGAAACTAAATAAAAAATATAAAAAGACGTAATTGAGACAATTTATGACTATTTATACTTTAGAGTGTGTTAAAATATAAAATAAAGTGGCGTCTTAAGAATAAGACACATAACAAAGTAAGACAAAATAAATAATAATTTAGGAAAGACTTAGGATAAAGTTAAAAGGATAAGAAGAAAATATAATGTATTAATTTTGTATCACATTCGAAGATTTGAAAAATCTTCATTTTTAATTGGACTAATAAATGCCTAAAGTTATGGGATATTGCAAATCCTATTAAAACTACTTTGTTGCTTTAATTTTAGGCATTTAAAAGGGTTATTTGCAAGAAATATATATATTTGAAAGGGTAACATCAAAAGATTTTTTTTTGAAGACTACATTCTTTTTCCTAATTTGACATTGAGTTTTTGTAATATTGTTAACTTCTGGGAAAATCAAAAAATTTATAAACCAAATTCCAAGAGAATATATGTGTGTATAAATTATTACAAGAAATTAAAAGAAAAGAGAATATATATATATATATATATATATATATAAAATTTCAATGTAGAAATATATGGAAGGATAAGACTTATTTGATTTTTGAAAAGAGAAAGTGTGTGTGTGAGTGTTTATATATATTATATTAAGCCAAGTGACAAACTATTATAGAGCCACTTGACAATTTGGGATAGTATTAATACTAATACTTAATTTAAATTAAAACATATTTTTTCGAATCTCAATGAAAAGAAAGTAAATATTTTTTGTAAAGATATTGTCTGACGTATCTTAATTAATAATTTTTTTAAAAAAAATTACATTGGAAGATTAAAAAAACTCCTCTACCTTAATTAATTATAAAGATAAAAATATAGGTATTATAAAAAATATGATAAATTTAAACATTAATATGGACAACATAATTTAAAAAATAAAAGAAAAAGAGAAAAATATATATAAATAAATAATTTTAACGTAGAAATATTCGGAAGAATAAGACTTATTTGAATTTTGAGAAGAGAAAGTATTTTAAACAATAATGAATAAAATTTACATTGTGGTTAAGCCACGTGACAAACTACTATAAAATCACTTGGCAATTTAGATAATATTAATACTAATACTTAATTTAAATTTAAATGTTTTTTGAATCTGAATGAAAAGAAAGTGAATATTTTTGTAAAAATATTGTCTGCCCTATCTTAATTAATAAAATCTAAAAAATAAATAAATTGAAAGATAAAAATAACGCTTTTATCTTAATTAATTATATAGATAAGAATATAGGTATTATAAAAAATATGATAAATTTAAAAATTAATATGAACAATAGATCAAAAGAATAAAAGTAAATAAAACATTTTACTACAAGAAAAAAAACATATTTTTATTTATAATGTATTATAATGGAAGTAACGGACAAGACTATGATAATTTTAAGTTATGGGTAATGCATTATGGACAAGAAATTATGAGTAATTTTAAGAGATTTGAGAAATTTCTATTTTTTATTAACATTTGTTTAATGATTATATATAAATTTTATCTGAAAGATTAATATTTTAAAGTTATTTGCACATAAATCAAATAACTCAAATCACAGGTTTGTATCCGCGCATCGCGCGGGTAATAATACTAGTTATACTCTTAATGAGAAGCTTTTAAAGTCATATAAATAGTACTCTAGACCCTTTATTGACTTGTTTAGGACCACAAATTCAAAAAATCTTATTTTTTCTTAAATTCTGTGTCCAGTCAAATAAGTTCACATAAATTTAGACGGAGGGAGTACTATTTAATTGTTTTATTTTTAGATGAAACAATTTATACAATTCAATATAGTATTAATGAAGTAAAGATAAGGGATATTATCGATCACTTCTAACCCGCGTCAGAAACTATTTACATTTGATAACCGAAAAGGTATATAAAATTTGTATAATTTTTGTATATAAAATACATAGCACAAATTGTATACATTTTTCGGTCATTATTTTTTCAGCAGATATACAATGTCATTTTTCCTAAAGATAATATTTAAATGTTCGACCTAATGAACCAAAAAAAAATTTGCTTGTGTGGGAGTGTATTCAATAAATAAACTAAATGAGTAAAAATATTCACTTTTAACAAGTTAAGTTTTTAAATAAGAGTGGCGCATTCTGTACCTTTCACTTGCTTGTAAATTTTAAAAATCATTATCTACGAAAAGTCATCAAAAAGTCGATGCATTATTATGTTAAACCTAATTTGTCTTAGAAATGACATTTTGCTGGTGAAAGATTCTCACCGACAGCCAAGATTTTGTCTTAATTAGAAAACTACCCCTCGTGTTTAATTTAATCGGGATCCATTAACCCCTTTTTAGTCTTAAATAATTTTGCCAAATTAGTCTGCTAGATTTTTTATTTTTTTATTTTTTTTAAGAATGTCGCTTCTGGCAAGTTAGCAACTTAGCATTAACCTTGTCACTAAAAGAGGAAAATAATTTTCTTGATGTGTGAGCATAAGTTATTTTAAATGTGTAAGAGCAAATTAAATGTTTCTCTTGATGAGATCTAATACTTGGTTATTGAAAATGCTTTTCTTACCGTAAATTTTCACTAAAGGAGGTTTTTTTATTTTATTTTATGTGTGAGCAAAAGTTATTTTGAAATAAGACAACAATTAATGTTCATTAAATTAATATTGAATAGATAAAAATTTGAAAAAAGAAGAAGGTGATCGAATTTGAAAAAATGGCTTCTATATATGTTGATTTTTTCTTCTTCTATGTTGATTACATTTAAATTAAACTGACTTAAACCAAATCACGCACACTCCTAATTGCGGACAATGCATGCAAAGAAATATATAGTCTGCTGGAATCGTATACCGCGTCTCAAAATCATAAGCTTATTCCTTCGTTATTAACTAGAGAATTCTGATTCGAGTGGGTATAGAATTGTCTAATACAATTTGTGATTTTCAGCACGAATTCAATTTGGTCGAACTTCAGTGTAAATAACCGATACTGAATGGCCAAAAAATAAAATCAGAAGCTTATAGCATGGGACTCATTGACTTTTGGAACACAGAGAGGGGACAAATGTTTGTTCAGAAAGGACCATTCAGCTTGCTATATTGTACAATGAGATAGTACGTACATTTCTGATCCATAATGCATTGGCCATAACAACAAAATCCCGTCAAAGCCACTCATTCAACTGAGGGGCCGAGGCTACGTATTATTTTCCTTTTACTGTGGATGCCATGCAATTAGTACTGGCCACCGATCACAGTAGCGGAGGCAGAATTTTCATCAAGGGGTCAAAAAAATAAAAAAATGTAGAGAAGCCAAGAGAATTCAACATTTCATATATATATATATATATATATATATATATATATATATATATATATGAAGGAGAATTCAGATGAACCCACCTCCACACTCCTAGTTCCGCACTGCAGCGGCTGTACTCTGAATATTATTGCCGGAACTCATAATGTTCTAGTAAATGTAGAGAATGAACTGTTTGTCGCAATCAAAGAAGAGGTGTATACAACAATAATAATAACATACCTGATAGAATTTAAGGGTCCACCAAACTATATAGAGAACTAGGTTCTTTATTAGTTTTCACAAAACGCACGCACACTGTAGTAAGTAACTGAATACAGAGGAATTTTACGTGAAAAATTTCCAGCTCAACGGGATTAAAAACCATGGCCTACCCTTGTAGGATTTCAACTTCACTATTGAGCAACTTTAGATTACAACCTATGTAACCTAGGAATTAACCTCTTAATTCCTCACTAACTTGTAACACTCTATTACAAGTCACTTTGTAATAACTCTATTACAAAGACTTTACAACTCGACTAACTCTAGCCAAGACATAACCGCAAGGGTTTATGATTTACAAAGGGTTTCCTACATAATGCTTCTAAGTAAGCTAAGTAAGAATTACAAGTAAGAATTTTTACAAAGTTATAACTCAATTAAGGACATACAATAACTTGATATGGGGAACTGGTCCGTAGCAGTATTGTTCTTTGTTGTTGATGCAATTGAGATCGTTTGCTAGATGATCAATCACAGTGGGAGTGCTTGAGTGAATTCTCTAAGTGTTCAAGTCATTTGTTTTTACCTTCCTTGAAGTTAATAAAGTATTTGTGACATCACTTAGAATGATGTAAGAAAGTTAGGTTAAAGGCATTTCCATAAAGTTGACTGCTGCACTGTTTCTGTACTATAGCATGTACAGGAAGCAACTTTATAGCTGGGGCAGTTGACTTGTGCAGTTTCCTCGGGAACAAGTATCTATCTGTTCCCTCTGTTGTTCCTTTGACTCTGAAGAGTTGAACTGTATCCCCACTGGAGACTTGTTGATCTTTAAGTTCTTGAGGATATGTATCAGGTTCCTTATCTGGTTCTTAACAGTAAGTTTGTTAGATCATCAAAACATAACAGGAATACACATATAACCTATTAATTTCTCCTTTTTTGATGATGACAAACTAATAATTCAAGTTCCTCCTAAGAACCAGAATGACATTGGCATTTGCAGTATTCCCCATGAATCTGTTTCTCATCCTATTCCCCCTGAATTATTTCCCCCCTTTTGGCATCATAAAAAGATCAGTAACAAGCTTTAAGCAAAAATAAATCTAGTGTGAGTTAACTCATGCCACTTATGTGCACACAACATGACTAAAAATCGAGTATAAAAGCAAGACATATACAATAAAAAGGGAAAAGCTTTCATTAAACAGTTTGGATTTTAAGACAGGGATCAAATTCAATGTTGCTAACAACCATCCACAATTCAGAACAAAAAGAGAAAACAAGTACCACAAACATCATTATAAACAATCAAAACAAAAAAAGATATCAACACCTAAGACTTGACATTGAGGGGACACTGTCTAGGGAGCACTGGAAGGAGAGGTCTTAGAGGCAGAGGCAAGGGTTTGGAGGACTAAATCCATTCAAGCATTCGCCGACATTTGCTCATTGAGCAGTTTCTCTTTCAGGTCCTCCACCTGTTTTTTGAGATCATCATTCTCATTAGTCAGACGGGCAACCTCCTCGCTTTGTGAGCTACTGGAACCAGGTGCCTCCTGAAGCTGACTCAACTGACTCTCAAGAATAGTATTCCTTGCTTTCAAGTGCCTTATCTCAGTAGTGGCACTGTTATGAGCATTGATCAACTGAGAAATGGTAGAAGTGTTTCCAATTCATCCAGCCCTATCAATGCACTCACATTCTTTGAGAGTGTACTTGGAGAAAGTTTGCTTCTCAGTGCCCACTTTAGCTTGTCCCAGAGGAACCTTGAAGTACTCAAAGACCTAGGTGAGAAGGAACTCATAAGGCAGCCCATGATTACAATCTTTGAACTCTACCATTTTATGCATGTGCTCTATCATGGTACCAGGCAAGTTGATGGTAGTGTAGTTGTCCAGTGCTTCCATGAGAAGTAATGGATCTTCTCTCAGCACGAGGGAGCAAGACCTTGTTCACCATCTCAAATAACAATTAGGACATTGGAAGGAGGGCTTTCTTCTGTACCCGTTCCCCTTGCTGAACTGCTCTATCCTTCAGGATAGCATTATAAAGTTTGAAGTACAAGTTCCCTGAACAGTAGACAGACCTTCAGCATGTACACCCAGAATAGACTCCAACAAAGAAGAGTCCATTACCATATCAACTCCATTCACCAGTACGCAGATATGATCATCCTCAATTTTGAAGAAGTCGGCATAAAAACTCTATACTTCCTCCTTATACACTTTTGGAGCATCACATGTGAACAGATGTGCCCACTGTTGAAACTCACAAATCTCAACCAATTGTCGCATTCCAGCCTCCTCCAAAATGTCATGGGTAAATGTGCGGCCCCATAACACTTTTTGATTCCTTAATTTCTTTTTCTCAGCACTCTGGGGATCACCAACTTTGGCCTTCTTAGAGAAACCAGGTTCCTCATCATTATCAACTTTTCCTTTGACAGACTTGCGAATATTCTTTCCTTTTTCATCAGGCCTCACAGGCTTTTCACCTAATTCTTCCATCACCTTGGCACTAGACTCTTCCACCAACTTATCACCAGATTCTTTCACTACATTTTCACTAGAGACAACATCATCAACCTTATTCAGACTTTTAGCATCCACATAAGATCTCTTTTTAGGCTTGGAGAGACCATGTTTCTGTGAGTGCTTTCTAGTCAAAGAATCAGGTTCTTCGTCTATTTCATCATCCACCGTCACAACAAGCACTACTTTCTCATTCACAACCTTCCCATCCTTCACCAGTTTCCTCCTCCTATGACTGACTTGGATGTTCTTAATAGCGAACTCAAGAGCCTCCTTCTTTTGCAAACTTGTAGTAGGTCACTTAGGAGTTGGCTCTTCAGTAACAACTAATCTACGCCTAGTCAGGCTGGCAATCAGCAAATCATTAGAATTCTCTTCACTATCCCTTTTTGTTTTTCAGACACAAATATCATCTCAGGCACAACCACACAAAGGCTCAGCATAGAAATTGTCATACCCCGGACCTATGCCTGGACGTAATACGACACTCGGTGCCTGACTACATGTGACCGAACGAACTAACTGGCTGGCTGAATCAACATGTGGTGTAACTATAAGCTAGAGGTAAATATAAAACCTAATAATCTACTAAAGAGTCTGACTGAAATATCATAGATACGGAAAATACTGAAAGGCCTGCAAGTATAAACAAGTAGCCGACAAGGCTAACACATTAAAACCTGCTAATATCTGACTGACTCGTTTATAGTCTGCGAAGCCTCTAAAGAATACTGAAAATGCTAACTGTTTGCCGGGACAAGGTACCCGGTATACCTTATTAACTGAAATACTAGAATGAGTAAAACAAAAGAGAAATAAGTCCCCGGAAGATTGGGGCTCACCAATAGCTGATACGAGATGTCTTAGCAAGCAGAATCGTCAACCTGCAAATCGTTACCTGCATCGCGAGATACAGGCCCCCGGGCAAAAGGGACGTCAGTACATTTGAATTGTACTGATATGTAAAACAGCTGAACAAAAGAACTGTCAATACTGAAACTGCTAGCTGATAAACTGATAACTGAAAAAGGAAGTAAGGATATGAATACTCCCTCTTCTGAATGATGAACAACCTGTTGAACTGAATATGAAACTGCGACCTTATATATATATATATATATATATATATATATATATATATATATATATATATATATATATATATATATATATATGTGTGTGTGTGTGTGTGTGTGTGTGTGTGTGTGTATGTGCACAACTGCGGCCTCGGGCCCAAGTATACGTATACATAACTGCGACCTCAGGTCCAAAATGTATAAAGCATAAACTGCGGCCTCAGGCCCAAATGCAGGTGTTCAACATTCAAGAATATAAGATTAGGAATTGAGAATCATATTACAATACATGATACTGAAATAATGAGTCATACCAAGTTACATGATACTGAATTAGTGAATAGGATTAGACTGAGATGAGTATTCATAATAAGTAGATTTATCATAACTGAAACTCATAGAATATCGAATGATTATGAGACTATACCATCTAGAGAATAGAAGTTCTACTAATATTCAGGGAACCGAGACATAGTTACTTTCTCAGGGAAACTGGTAATGGTCATAATGAATGGGACGTAAGGAGAATCATAGACATTCCCAAACGTAAAGAGTTAGCTTTACATACCTCAATTTCGCCCTTTAGTGATACTACAATGATCCACAATACTAAGAACCTTCAATATACAATAGCAACATCCAATGGAACCCAATATTAGTAACAAATTCCATAACTTAAGCCATTTAGGCATATTATCAAACACCTTGTAAGCCTAAATCTCTACATCTCATCGTCATATAATTAGTTCATCTAACTACTACCATTCATCAATAATTTATCCCACTATCATGATTAGCCAATTTATAACTCCTAAAATCACATATATGACCGTCCATCCACACCCAACCAACAAAGTTCCATTAAATAAACATCTTTCAATCTCTATAATAGTTGTGTAATCAAATTGGGAACTTATGATTTTCAATCATCATACCAAGAGTTCCAATACTTATTCATACTCATATTCCCTTAATAAATCCATACATGTAAGTATAAGGGTGTAGGATTACCTTTTTGGAAGAAATCTTGCAAATCCCTCCTTTGAGTTCTTAAAGAAATCCCTTGAAGATCTAAGTATTTTATGTGTAGATTTCATCAATACTAGTGTATAAATGATGAAATTCACAGCAAGATGGGGATTACTTACCTTGACGATGGGAGGGGTTGGAGGTCTTGAGAGAGTGGAGGAAGACCCTAAAATTCGTCCAAATAAAGTGGGGAAAATAACCCCCGAAGGTTTTATAACAAAATAGGGTTGGGTTGACAAAAAAATGCAGATTTGCACAACCGCGGTGCATGGGGCAACGCATGGGGAGGCGTGGTAATGAAAAATGTGTTTAGAAATAAAATTCGGAGGTGCTCTGTTAATTTACACAGCCGCTCCGCATGGGGCGGCGCGGTAATGTAAAAGTCTGCGCTATTTTTGGTAATTTGGTCATAACTTCTGGTATGAGTGTCCAAATAACAAACGGTTTGAAGCGTTAGAAACTAGACTCAAAGACCTTTCATTTGATGGGTTGTGAATCACATAATACTTTATATAAATGTAGATATGCTCGTGCAAAATTTGGTCTTGTGCGTGCTCATTTGGAATTTTAGTTTGTCATAAAATTTTCAAACTTGACTTAGACTTAGGCCTCTCCTTGGACCCCAAATCACTTATGATATGTCTCGTACACTTATTATCATAACCAATTGATAACCATCACATGAATACTCATTTAATGCATCCACAACAGATTCAAATTTATGGGGTGTTACAGAAATGAGAGGAGGGAGCAACGTCAGTACTGACCTGGGGTTTTTGAGAGGACCCTTGAGTTGGATCCTACAAAGAGGGATCAGGTCCTTTACAAGGTTTCCCAGTAGCACTGTTCAGTGTCGATGGTTCAATAGGCACAAGCTCTCTACCCTCTACAACAGTCTTAGACTCTTCCTCCTAAGTCTCAGACCCATCCTCACCTCTTTCGATAATAACCCCTTCATTAGCTATAACATGTTTTCTATTGCTTCTTTATCTTGTAAATCCATGGATAACACAAGAGTAGAAGGATTTTTACATGTGGGCTCAAGATTAGGACCTGTTTTTGTTGAATCACCATCCTTAGAATCATCAATTTGGTCGACATTTGAACCTTTGTCCACAAGAAGACTGGAGATTTCTTGATATTCCTCTTCTTCAACTGTACCCTTTTTACCCAACTTTTTCGGCGAGGAAGGAGGAGAGTTCATAGACACAAAACTTTTAGGGTCGAGATTTTGCAGCTCCTCTGAGAACTAGAACTCAATTGGGTAGGAGAAGAGACTGAGTGTGGGGGTGACTCTGTCATAGGGTTTTGGAAAGTAGTGGTGTTGAGCAAGGAGTCTGACATCGGTGTTTTAACTGGTGAAGACTCAATGGGGGTGTTACTTGGAATACTCGAGGTTTTGTGATTTTCAGCCATGGTGAAAAGAAGAGAAAGAATATGGTAGTTTAAAGAGAGAAAGAAGAAGAAAAAGTTTGAAGTTTGATGTGAAGAGTTATGATAGTGATAAATGTATTTAAGATGGATGAGGGACCGGTTAGAAAAAGGGCGGTAGTTTTGGGAGTCGGGTCGATTACCAATGGGTGAGACGTTTGGGTTCAAAAAACGCAAGGAAAAGAAACTGATACACTGATGATGTGGAACTTGTTTTAACCATTCAAAATTGTGCATGAGAGAATAGAGAAATTATTAACCTGTGTCAGGAGAACCAGGTTCCCTGACTAATCTTGCATCTGTAAGCTTTGCCATTTTTACCAGTGTACACTGCATCAACTGCTTATTTGCTCTGTAATCATCATGCGTGTCTACCTGTAACGGTATAGAGATGAGTTAGACTTTGCCAGAAAACGCTTTTTAGCTAATTTTACCTGGATATTTCTTTCATAGCCAATCATCGAGGGACCGGGTTCTCATTTAGGTTTAATCAGCCCTAGTGCTAGGAGATTTCCTTCAAAAAGTTCTCTGATTAAGGCCTTGGTGAATATCAGCAATCTGATCTTCTGTGCTGCAAAATTTCATGCAAATGAGCCCTTTTTCAACATTGTCTCTGAGGATGTGATGACACACATCAATGTGCTTGGTTCTTTTATGTTGGACTGGATTATTGGCCATATTGAGTGCACTTGTATTGTCGCACATGAGGGGCCCACAATCAGAGAACACTACAAAGTCTTCCAACTGCTGCTTGATCCACAACAATTGAGCACAACAAGAAGCAACTGCTACATATTTCGGTTTTGCAGTTGAGAGTGCCACCGAGTTTTGTTTCCTTGTACCCCATGATATTAGAGAAGAACACAGGAAATGTGCCATTCCAAACGTGCTTTTCCCGTCCACCAGATATCCTACATAATCAGCATCAGCATACCCAACAAGACAAAGTTGTCTCCTGAGGGATAGTAGAGAACTAGGTCATGTGTTCCTTTGAGATATCTCAATATTCTCTTGGCATCCTTCAGATGAGATTCCTTTGGATTAGATTAAAACCTTGCACAGAGACCCATGCTAAACACAATATCTGGTCTGCTTGCAGCGAGATACATGAGTGACCCTATGATCCCTCTATACATGGTCTGATTTACAGGGAACCAGGTTCATCCACGTCTAGAAGAGTAGCTATGGCAATAGGAGTGTCAATAACTTTTGATGCTTCCATGTCAAATCTTTTCAACAACTTCTTGATGTACTTCTACTGACTTATCAATGTTCCCTTTTGAGATTGCTTCACTTGAAGTCCTAGGAAGAAATTTAATTCTCCCATCATACTCATTTCAAACTCACTCCCCATGAGTTTTGCAAATTCTTCACAAAGAGAGTCAGTTGTGGCTCCAAAAATGATATCATTAACATATACTTGTACAATGAGCAGGCTCCTCCCCCGTTTCTTCAGAAAAAAGGTGTTGTCAATTTTCCCTCTTGTAAAGCCATTTTCTAGAAAGAATTTTGACAACCTTTAATACCAAGCCCGGGGAGCCTGCTTTAGCCCATACATTGCCTTGTCCAGTTTGAACACATGCTCAAGATGTTCGTAATTCTCAAATCCAGGTAGTTGCTTGACATAAACTTCTTCTTTTAGGAAACCATTCAGAAATACACTTTTGACATCCATTTGGAACAATGTGAACTCCATATGTGATGCAAAATTAATAAGAATTCCGATAGCCTTCATTCGAGCGGCTGGGGCAAAAGTTTCATCATAGTCAATCCCTTCTTCTTGATTGTAGCCTTGAACTACAAGCCTTGCCTTGTTTCTTGTTGTGTTTCTAGACTCATCAAGCTTGTTCCTGAATACCCACCTGGTTCCTATAATGGTTTGATTTGCAGGTCGAGGAACCAGGTGCCATACCTTGCTCCTCTCAAATTGATAAGGTTCTCCCAGCATGGCTGTGATCCGGTCTTCATCTTTCAGTGCTTCTTTGATATTTTTGGGCTTTATTTGAGAGAGAAAAGCTGAGAAGGCAAGTAAGTTTCTGGTCTTTGATCTGGTTCGAATTCTTGAATCAAGAGGAGTGATGATGCTATCAAGGGGGTGTGAAATTTGTGTTTCCAGTTAGACACTTGAACCTTGTTTTAAGAAGGTTCAGGTATTTCTGCATGTGAGCCTTGATTGCTTTTTGTCTCAGCGTGTAGGGTTCTTTGAACAACATCGACAACTTTGTTTTCAGCTTCAGTTGTTGTAATTGAGGGACCAGGTTCCTCTCCATCAGTTGAAGAAATGGTTGCACCATCCTCATTTGATTCCTCAAAGTGGCTCAACATATCAGCCTTTCCATTTTCCATGTCAATAATTTCAACAGGGACCAATGACTATTCTTTGTCTTGATCATTCTTATCATTCAAATCCTTTCCACGTGGGTCATGATATTCATTGAAGATCACATGAATGCTTTCCTCAACACATTGAGTTCTTTTGTTATATATTTTTAGGCTTTGTTGTGCGATGAATAACCTAGAAAGATTCCCTCATCACTTTTGACATCGAATTTTCTATGGAGTTTTGTTCATAAGGGACCTAATCATGCACCTGTTCACCAAGTAGCAGACAGTATTGACAGCTTCTGCCCAGAAATTCTTTGCAATCCCACTGTCAATCAACATTGTCATTGCCATATCTTCAAGAGTTCTATTCTTCCTCTCCATAACACTATTTTGTTAAGGTATTCGTGGAGCAAAAAAATTGTGAGTGATACCATTTTCAGTACAGAACTCATTAAATTTGGCATTGTCGAACTCTATCCCATGATAAGACCTGATGCAAGCTACCTTATTACCCATCTCACTTGGATCTTTTTGATGTAGGCAACAAACACTTCAAAAGTTTTATCCTTGGTTATGAGAAAGAAAGTTCAAGTGAATCTGGAGTAGTCATCAACTATAACGAAGATATATTACTTTCCTCCTCTGCTTGGCACCCTCATAGGTCATAGATCCATGTGAAGAAGATCAAGTGGCCTTGAGGTACTTACTTCCTTTTTGGTCTTGAATGAGGATCTGACTTGCTTCCCTTTTACACATGCATCACACACTTTGTGATCCTTGAAGCTCGACTTGGACAGACCACGAACCAGGTCCTTCCTAACCAATTTGTTTAGCAACGTGAAGCTTGCATGACCTAGCCTCCTGTGCCATAATTCAGCATCATCATCAACAACACTTAGACAACTGAGATCACTACTATGCAGAGACTCAAAATCAACAACATAGATATTTTTGTATCGTTTTGCCACTAGCACCACCTCTCCAATCACTAGGTTTGTGACTGTACATATTTTTGACACAAATTCCACCTTGTTTCCCATTGTCACAGATTTGGGAAACACTTAGCAAGATATACTTCAACCCGTTCACGTAGTACATATTTTCGATTGAGTGAGAAAGAGATTTCCCAATCCTTCCAACTCCTAGAATGTATCCTTTATTGCCATTTCCAAATGATACACTCCCTCATTGCAGGGCCTTGAGTGAAAGGAAATCATTTGTACTTCCAGTCATATGCTTTGATCAACCGCTATCCATGTGTCATTGTAGGCTGCTTCCTTTCACTGTTTCCTGCACAAGAAAATCAGGAGTTAGACTTAGGAACCCAAATAAGTTTGGGTCCCTTATAATGAGGAAAGGGGTGAATTAGGGCTCTTTTGGTCCAAGCAGGCATTATATGTTTTTTATATGAAGGACCAGGTTCCTAGCAATAGTTACTTTTTCAGCAAAGACTTTGTTTTTCTGTTGAGATTGGAATCTATCCTTACAGGTTTCCTTAAAGTGCCCATTATTGCCATAGTGAGTGCAAAGCTAATTATCAGGTACAATAACGTACTTGCTATAGGGGTTGTAGGGAGTGTTTCCCTTTGGAACCTGATTTCCTGCCTGTTTCCCCCATTGTTGATGTACATGGCAGTGATAACATCAGAGGACCAGATTCACTTAAGTGATTTTTCAATATCACTCTTCACTCTTCCTAGTTCTTCCTGAAGTTGTTTGTTTTTCTCAAGCTCTGCACACAGACTAGACTTCACTGAATTTAACTCACTTTCAAGCTTAATGTGTGCCTTACTTACAACTTCCTTTCCCTTATTAGAGTTTTCATGCCTACTCTCCATTTCAAGTTCTGCAATTGTTTCCTTTAGGTCTACTATCACCACTAATAGGTCATCTCTCTCATGTTCAATGTTAGCAACTCTCTTAGTTAAGACTTCTTTTTCTTTTTTTACACACTCAATGGTCTCTTTTAGGTCTACCGCAATAACCATTAGATCATCTCTTTCATGTTCTATATTTGTAATTTTTTCATCGAAGGCATCCGTCTCTTTCTTCAGGTTCTCAATTGTTTCCTTTAAATCAACCACAACGACTACTAGGTCATCTCTAGACTATTCTGCTTCTCCTAGTTCCACAGTTAAAGCATCCTTATCATTTATAAGACTGTGATAAGCATCAATTAACACATTAGCCAAAGACATGAGTTTTTTAGGAGAATAAGATTTCAGATTTCTCTGAACATCTAGAAAATTTACCTCATCACCATCGTCATCTTCATCATCATCAGTCTAAACCATCAAGGCAAAGATTGATTCATACTCAGTTGCTTCACTTTCTACTGCCATCATTGAACTATCACCATGATCATTTTCCTCTTCAGATTCGCTAGAGGAGTCTTCCCATGAAGCAAGATCTTGCTTCACAACATTGTCAGCGACATTCTTTCTTTTGAAGCATTTATCAGGAATCAGGTTCCTCTTGGCTGCTTTGTCAAAGTTTTTTTTTGCACTGATCTTGCTTTAGTATATTACAATCCTTGATGAAGTGTCTAGCTTGCCACATTTATGACAGATGTCATAATTTTTTGGCTTGCTAGAACTACCTCTTTTTGGAATGCCTCCATTCTTGCGAACCATTTTCTAGAATCTTCTTATCAAGTGAACCATATTACCATCATCACCACTTGAATTATTGTTGTCTGTCTTGAGGACTAGGTTCTTTTCCCTTTTGGGCTCTCTTCTTTCATTGTCCTTCTTTTTCTTCTTCTTCTTCTTCTTCATTTCATATGTTTTCAGATTATTGACAAGCTCATCAATGGTTAGCTCATGCAAGTCCTTCACCCCTGTAATAGTGTTCAATTTGCTTTCCCAGGAGTTGGTAGGACACTGAGTATTTGCTTGACAAGTTTGTTTCTTGGAATAGTTTCTCCAAGAGAGTGAAATTCATTGATGATAGAGGTGAAACGAGTGTGCATGTCTTGGATGGATTCATCATCTTTTATCCTGAAAGCTCATATTAAGTTGTAAACATGTCAATCTTTGATTGCTTGACCTGTGTTGTTCCTTCATGAGCTGTCTGAAGGGCTTCCCAGATTTCTTTTGTTGATTGGCATGCCGATATCCTCTTATATTCATCAGGACCAATGCCACAAATAAGAATTTTCTTTGCACGAAAATTCTTTCCTATGGCCTTTTGATCAGCGTCATTGAATTCCTTCCTCATCTTGGGAATGGCTACAACTGGGTCGCCAACAGTCTTGGTAGGAACAAAGGGTCCATCACAGATGACATCCCATAGCTCGGAATCTTCATCCATGATGAAGTCGTGCATCCTAGTCTTCCACCATACATAATATTGGTCGTTGAACCTTGGTGGTCTATAAGTAGACTGGACTTCTTCAAAGTTTGGCGGAGCAGCCATGAGGATCCTTTCTAGGTGTTAACCTGATAGAAAGAACCTGTTCTGATACCAATTGTTAGAATTTAAGGGTCCACCAAACTATATAGAGAACCAGGTTCTCTATTAGTTTCCACAGAATGCACGCACACGTAAGTAAGTAAGTGAACACAGAGGAATTTTACATGAAAGATTTCTAGCTCAACGGGATTAAAAATAACGACCTACCCTTGCAGGATTCAACTTCACTATTGAGCAACTTTAGATTGCAACCTATGTAACCTAGGAATTAACCTCTTAATCCCTCACTAACTTGTAACACTCTATTACAAGTCACTTTGTAATAACTCTATTACAAAGACTTTACAACTCGACTAACTCTAGCCAAGATACAACCGCAAGGGTTTATGATTTATAAAGGGTTTCCTACATAATGCTTCTAAGTAAGCTAAGTAGGAATTACAAGTAAGAATTTTTACAAAGTTATAACTCAATTAAGGACATGCAATAACTTGATATGGGGAACTGGTCCATAGCAGTGTTGTTCTTTGTTGTTGATGCAATTGAGAATCGTTTGCTAGATGATCAATCACAGTAGGAGTGTTTGAGTGAATTCTCTAAGTGTTCAAGTCATTTGTTTTTACCTTCCTTGATGTTAATAAAGTATTTGTGACATCACTTAGAATGATGTAAGCAAGTTAGGTAAAAGGCATTCCCTATAAAGTTAACTGTTGCACTTTTTCTGTACTGTAGCGTGTGCAGGCAACAACTTTACAGCTGGGGCAGTTGACTTGTGCAGTTTCCCCGGGAACTGGTATCTATATGTTCCCTCTGTTGTTCCTTTGACTTTGAAGAGTTGAACTGTATCCCCAACTGGAAACTTGTTGATATTTAAGTTCTTGAGGATATGTATTAGGTTCCTTATCTCATTCTTAACAGTAAGTGTGTTAGATCATCAAAACATAACAGAGATACACATATAACCTATCAATACCCAGTGTAATCTCACCTTATGGGGCATGAGGAGGATAGTGTATATAGAGGCGGATATATGCTATACCGAAAGGGGTCACCGACACCCGTTAAATTCGATAAAAATTCCATGTATACATGTATCTGTATTTAGAAAATAGTACTATATTAGTAATGGGCAGGCACCCTATATATACAAAACAGATTTTGGTTGAATCTCAACCTTGAAATTTTAGGTCCTCCTCTGAGTGTGTAAGTATACCTTATCCCTATCTTATGCAGATAGAGAGGCTATTTTTGACAGTCAAGCATAAGTAGTATCAGGCCCTTTAGCTATTGTTCTTGAGAAATGACCTGGTCTGGCCCATTCCTCGAACGAAGTTTTTACGGGATTCCTATCTACCAAAATTTTAACTTCTGGTTCCGGCAAAAGAATAATCATTGAGTCCTCCTCTTTCCGGACAACACATACAAAGAGACTCCCAACGATCAAATAATTTGTGAACCTTAGACATTGAAATTTAGAACGAGACATGCAACGACATTTGCTACGACTAAAAGGAGAGGTGCATATAGGAGTCAAGTTTACTACCACTAAAACTCTGATCAGCGAGATTTGCTTGAGTTATAATTGCATCCTCACTTCTAACCTGCAAGTTGGAGAGATGTGATCAGAGACGTGAAGTTTAAGTAGGAATATTAAATTTGGACTAACCTTTGTTCGTATTCATCAATTAATTACGTATAATATTGGACAATTATACTTAGGACATTAGCCACTACACGCAAGGGGAAGAGGACAATTCCGACGCCGCCCAAATCCAAAACTAGCACAAACATAAACCTAAGTTTCCAAGGACGAAGATTTCTGTCGCTTTTTTGTCTGCCCAAATCTTTATGTACCCTCCTAATAATTCACAGAATTAATTTCCACACCTAATGTTTTTTTCTATTCCTAGGCGAAACAATCTCCTTGTGCACGTTCGGCCATGGCAATTTGTCTGCCTAATTAATTCCCTGGTTTTTATCTGCCTTTTAGCTAGCGTTTTGACATAAATTTAGTTAAAATTTAAAAAAAATAAATTTTTAAAGATAAGATAAAAAATAATTTTTGAAAATTAAAATTGTATTTTGACATGCATTTTACTAGAAAAGAATTTGAAATTTTGTAAGTAGAAAACTTCAAAAACTACTTTGGAGCTGTTTTTGGGATTTGAACATTTTTTTTTCCAAACTTTGCCAAAAAATAATTGAAATCTATAAACAAACAGATATTTGAAAAAAAGCTCCCAAATTTTATTACCAAACGGGAGCTTAATTTTGTTTTGGTAAATACTTACTTATGCTCAATATTTACATTAAATTATATAATTTAAGTATTCATAGTTAAAATTAAAGTAAATATTATCACTTAATCATGATTAAATTATAAATATGTATAAAAAATATGTATCTTTATTTATGGTGTAAACAACCTGTGAAAATATTTAAATTATTGATGTTTTCTTTTGTGTTTACCTAAGCATTGCACCTAATATTTATCCCAAAAAGAAAAAAAGACTCACGTACACACGCAAAAGGGAATGATAAAGGGAGATAATGAAAGTCACTTCCATTATCAAACGAGTGTATTTTATTATTATGATTAATTTTTTATGTATTTCCTCCCGTCTTAATATTTGTAATGGTGTTTGATTGGATATAAGTTTAAGAAAGAAAGAATTTTTCTTTTAAATTTATGATCTAAAATAAGATCAATATGAGGGTAAAATCGTGAATATCAGAGTGGCCAGTAACGATTGATGGTGAAAGTTGTCTATTATGCATAGTATCTTCTTCAAGTGAAAAATCTTTTGTTGATTTGTCATTAGATTTGGTGGGGGTGATGAAAGCTGACTTTTAACCTTAGGGTTGCTAGCTCTTTGATTTCATATAACATGATATCAATAAATGATAGATTCACAAAAATTTCATCGTTGTAAAATCATCAAACCTCATAAACAAATGCATAGAGGTGAGCGTTTCAGATTGAATATAAAAATTTCGGTTTAGATATTCGGTTTCGGATTATATAAATGAGAATCCAAATTCAATTCAAATAAGCTTGGATTGGATCATTTCTTAAGTTTGGTTTTGGATTAATCGGTTTGGACATTTTGGATTTTGGTTTTGAGTCTATAAGTTTAGGTGTTTCTTCTTCTTACAAAAATGAACATCCAAATAACGCATTCGTGTTAAATTACCTAACAAGCTCCCCATTCTCACTGCAATCATCCAAATAAAGTAATCAAGTAATGAAATTATTATCTAAAAAATATAACAAAGATATTAATAAGGCCGATAAGAAGTAGAAATAGTAAAACTATCTCCAAATAGAAAGTATTCTGACAGTAATTTAGTAATTAATAATGAATATATAAGATAATGTCTAATAGATAGGGTATTAGACTTATTACTATTGACATATGGATAATGGACTAAATATAAAGTATACAAAATTCGGATTTTCGGATATTCACAAATTTGAAGTACCAAATAATATCCACTCTGAAATTCAAAAAATTAAAAATTAAATACGAAACCCGAAAATTCAAACCAAACATTCAAAAAATTCGAATTTTACTTTGGATTTAGAGTTTATCCAAACTATGCACACCCCTGCTAATGCACGATTTAAAACAAAGTGATAGGAAATACCCATTACACCCATTAATTAATATTTTTTTAATGATTTTTATTTAGATATACAATTTACACCATAAATAATAATAATAATAATAATAATAATAATAATAAAAATAATAATACTAATATATGGTAGTAACACACTGCGGTAGCGCTGAAGTGGATCCCCGTTGTACTTCCCTACGAAATAATTGCCCACTTTTTCTCCATTGATTGAGGTGACAGGCATATATAGCACGAGAGCCTCCTATTTCGCCGTAGTTCTCTATTTTTCAGAAGGGTGTTAAACGGGTGGGCCGGTCCGGTCTGAGTTGGGAAAAAATGAAACCGGCCAATTTCCGATTCGGATCGGTTGCAGGTTAGTCTTTATCAGGCTTAACGGGTCCAGGTCTATCCGGATAAAAAATAAACCGTAAGAGTTACGGGTCCAAGGAGCCGGGCCGGGCGAGATTAGTGTTTTTATTTTATTTTTTGTATAACTATTGTAATTTATATCAATATAAAGTAAAAATATAAAGAATACAATGAAGATGGAAAAAAAATTATACTTAGAAATTGCAAGTGCCATATTTATTTCAAAATTCAAACTTACAAATTGAAAAGTTTACATTTAACAAGAAAATTAACGGAAAAAGAGTAAATTCAAAGGTTTTGCATTGCCTTAGACTCTAAAACCTTAAAAAAAAATTGAAATCTAGCTGTTAAACCGGTCCGGTCAACCAGTTTTACAGGGATTTTGGTTGACCATGTTTGACCGGCCTGGTTAACCGGATGAATTAAAGTGAACGGACCAACCCCTAACCCCAGTAACCCAGCCCACCCGGCCTCCTAAGTACCGGGCAGAGCCGGATTTCAATCGGTCTGAGTCGGGCCAGTCCCGGGTCAACCCGGCTCGTTTGACACCTCTAATTTTTCATAAATTCTAACTAATCGTTTAAACTAGATCTATCAAAATGGGCTAGAACAGCCGAGTCATGAAATTTGATGGGCTAGAATGGATCAGTCAAACTTTGGGAGGGGCCTTAAAAAAGCCAGCTCAACCCAGTCCTAAGCGGTTCGTAGGCTAGAGAGGCTAATCCTTCATATTTAATCTTCTTTTCTTTTTGTAATAATTTTTCTCAATCTAAATTCGAACCTAAAATTCTACAAATTTGTTAATATTTCTAACATAGGTAAGTAAAATTTGTAAAAGCACAAATTTTTATAAGACAATATTTCAAATTACATAAAACTTCATTGCATTCAGGAAAGTCTGCTTTACTTTCAAACATAAGAGTTTAGCTGTTAATAAAACTTTAAAATTGTCAGCTAAATTTCAAGAAATTATCAATCAAGAACCGAAATAAGAAAAGGCAATTCACACACACAAAAACAAAAAACATAACTCAAACATGGACATATGCAAATTAAAAAATACTTACCCAATAGTTACATACATATAAAATGTGGTTAACATGAAAAAGAAAAAAAAAATAGAAGGTCGGTTCCCAATAAACCAAAATGAACTAAATTCTTTTATTTTCTTGAAATAAATTTTATTGTGTAAACAAAGTGTTGACTGTACAAAAACATAATAATTAATTCCTATTAAGAGATAAAAAAATATAAAATTCAAGCAGATTCATTTCAAGTAAAATCATAATTCAACTCAAAAGACTCACTTGGTTAAGTGTTATAAGTGAGTAAGACTAGTCTCTTCGACTCTTTCTTAATATTTTTAATTTTTAATTAAAAAATTATTGGGTCGCTGCCCATCTATGGCCCCGAACCAGCTTCAGTCGAGCTTCAAGGGTTGGCGGGCTAACTTGGGTTGGGCCTATGAGCCTCATTTTTAGATAGGCTAAAAAAAAACGTTAGCCCAACATTACTCATGAATTATTATATTCTATCAGGACTATGTATTTAACTATGCTGTGATCATTTATATCAACAGAGAAAAGTCACCAATAAGTTTCAGTTTTTAATGTGTTTTCTAACCTATATTTTTAGGTTTTGCTCTGGGGAGTATCTTTAGCTTTAGGTACCCACTACAAAAAACTGAAATTATTGTGGTGGTTCGTAAAAACCACCGCAATATATATCATAATAAGGCGTCGTTCCAGACGCCATTAGGGCATATGTTAAAACGACGTTTTTAAAAAAGATTATGGCGGTTCAAAACCGCTACTAATTAGACCAATTTTTAATAATTCTTTCCCCCCTAAATATTTAGAACTCTCCCGCTAAAAACTTTATTTGGTTTCTAATAGAGTCTAAACATTAAAAACTCCTAAAGCCCTATACAGACAGTTTTCTCTCTCTCAAAAATACTGATTCCCCCAAATCGTTTAAGGTCATTATGTAACGAGATCAAATTTCAACTCGTTTAAGGTAATGTGTTTGAACGTCAATAAATAGCCCTTTTCTGATAAATACTCGTTTCAATACGTCTCCAGTTTCAAGTCGTTCGTGTAATTCCTTTCAAAATGCCGTTGATTTCACTAATTTAAGGCATGCATGTGTGTGTATTGGATGGATATCATTTTAAATCACTGATTTTAGCCATGAATTTCACTAATTTAGGTTTCGATTTTGCTGATTTATCCATTGATTTCATCGATTTTAGGCGTGCATGTGTGTGTATTGGACGAAAATCAGTTTAAATTACAGAATGTAGCTATCGATTCACTGCTTAAGCAAAAAATTTCATTGTTTGGAAGTCAATTTTATTGATTCGGTCGTCGATTTCATTGGTTTAGCTGTCAATTTCTGCTAATAGTTTTATTTCTTTTTTCTTTTATTTTTGTGTCAAGTTTTGTTACTTTTCTGTTCAATTACGTTTGTGTTTGTTTATATTTTGATATTTTTAGTTTTTGTTCTGCTAATATTAACCTAAATATCATTTATGGCCTTGATAGGTGACCGAGGAATCTAAAACAACTGGTAAAACTATTCGGATCGACGTCGACAAAATTATATTTGATAGGTATAGTTAACTTTATCCTTTCTTTTGAGCAACTTTCTTTTTTTAAAGGTAAGTTGATTCTTTCGTAGTGTTGAGTTACCTACTATCAGTATAAATTTGTCACTAGATGTTGGATTCGGATTCTTGTATGTTTTAACTTACCAAAACTAAGTTGAAGATATGGATAGTTCCAATACTAAAGGTTGTATAGGGGAATACTAAAGAATAGTGTGGTATTATTCATTTTGAACTTCTTGTAGAGTTTGTGGTCCATTTTCTAGGACTATTGTAAATCTAAAGAATTACTATTGCTATTTACTTCATTGATTATGTTTATTCCTTTATTTCCCTATGGAGTTCTTATATTTTTGATGGGGTTTTGTTCATATTTTTGTACAAATTGTGTCCTTTTTGTGCGGTATGTGAAATCCGCACACAACTCTCATTTGTCCCTAGTTTACTAAATTTGTAATCTAAAAATTGAAGTTATATATGCCCATATTTCGATTTATATGCAACTTTTTCCAAATGGAGTGAATAGATGTTGAGGATTCATATAGTAATTGGTAATATGGGATAAATGCATAGTAGTTGTTGTTGATGCTGAGAATTGGATCAAATTTATGAAAATAAGAAGTTTCTTTTATTGACAATTTTCATTTCTCTTGTAATTTGACAATCAGGTTAGATTTATTAAGGTAGATTAGTTGTTGGTGATGACAATTGGATCAGATTTGTGAATAATAGAAAATTCTAGTTGTGATAGTTTTTCTTTTCTTTGTTTATTTCTTGCTTTGGTTTCCGTTTACATATTCTTCGGAAGTTAAAAAGTGTGATTAAGTGATTACTATTCTTTTGATTTCCATATAGTGGTTGTGAACTAGCTTTTCATTTTGATATTGTGATGTTATCTTATATCTTTTTTTTGTAGCGATGCCAATTGATAAATCTTGGATTAGCAAACCATAAAATACACTGAATATGCGGATGGACTTAAAAAATTTCTGGATTTTGCTTTTTGAATATGGGTCTATTGATGGTCGTGTAATTAAGTGTCCATGTCCGAAATATAATTTTAACAAGTGGCAAAGAAGAAATGTAGTTGAAGAACACCTGACTTGTAAGCCTTTTTCATAAAATTATAAAGTTTGGTATTTGCATGATGACGAATCAAATGCAACTATGCCACAAACGTTTCAGAGCACACATGTCATAGAAGAAACTCTACAACCCCAAGATCCAATGGTAACCATGATTAACGATGCATTTGGGTTCATAGGGAACAATGTCAATGAACATGGTGTGTCTTGTGAGCCTATGAATAGTGAATAAACATTTAATGAAGGGCATAATGAAGAATATGCACAGTTCTATGAACTGGTAGAAGATGTCAATCAACCATTATATGAAGGGTGCACGAAGTATTCCAAATTGTCCTTTCAAGTCAAATTGTACCATATCAAGTGTTTGTGCCGAATGACTGACAAAGTGATGAGTATGTTATTAGACTTGTTAAAAAATGTCTTTGAAGATGCCAAAATTCCCGTTTCTTTTTGTGAGGCCAAAAAAACCATCAACAAACTTGGTCTTAATTATATCAAGATCCATGCTTGCCCAAATGATTGTATGTTATATTTTGGAAAAAATGAAGGCTTACAAGTATGCAAAAAGTGTAAGACATCTAGCTGGAAGGACAATAAAAAAAAGCAGCCCGCAAAGATTTTGCGCTACTTTCCACTAAAGCCAAGGCTATAGAGATTGTTCATGTGCTCTAAAACTGTTGAGTCTATGAGATGGTATTCTTCCATGGGTAACAAAGATGGATTGATGGGGCATCCAGGAATTCTCAGGCTTGGAAAGAATTTGACTTGCTTCATCCTAAATTTGTTGTAGATCCTCGAAATGTACGACTAGGCCTAGCTAGTTACAGTTTCAATTCTTTTGGAGCAATGACAACAAACTATAGTATTTGGCCTGTGGTTCTTATTCCATACAATCGTCCCCCTTGGGAGTGCATGAAACAAACTTCATTCATTCTTTCAATGATCACTCTAGAAAAAAAAAAGCCCGATAATGACATAGATGTATACTTATAACCTCTTATCCAAGAGTTGAGAGAATTGTGGTACGATGTAGTGTAGACATTAGACTCTTCAAAGAATGAAAATTTTAAAATGCAAGCAGCCTTGATATGGACAATTAGTGATTTTTCTAGGCTTGGTACCTTATTTGGCTGGAACACATACACTCATTTTGCTTGTCCCACATATAACTTTGATACAGACTCTTGCCGGTTGAGGCATAGTAGAAAATGATGTTTCATGATCATCGTCGTTTTCTTGAAATTGGCCATCATTTTAGATTGCAGCGTGTCCGTTTTAATGGGAAAATCGAGCAACAGGAGCCACCAATAGCATTATCACGGTCAGACATATTGAAACAAATGGAGGGAATCAATGCTAGTTTTGGGAAAGTACCTGAGTCGAATGCTAAAGGTAAAAGAACTCGAGAAAAAACTTTTGATGAAGATAGACCGAAACAGTGGAGAAAGAGAAGCATATTTTTTGATCTTCCTTATTGGGAATCTAACTTGATGCGTCATAATCTAGACCTTATGCACATTGAGAATGTGACGACCCAACCCGTCGTCTCATGAGTTATTGTCTCGTTCTTCCCATTTTCTGCTTCCTCATGTTTCATTATCGGTATTGGATGCATTAGAATTTATTTAGAGCGATTTTGATAAGAAATGAGACATTTAGTCTCTTTTAAGAAGGTTTAAGTTGGAAAAGTCAATCGAACGTTGACTTATGCGTTAGAGGGCTCGGATATGAATTTCGACGGTTCGGTTAGTTCCGGGAGGTGATTTGTGACTTAGGAGCAGGACCGGAAGTAATTTTGGAGGTCCGGTGTTGAATTAGGCTTGAATTGGCGAAGTTAGTATTTTGGCGAATTCCGGTTGATAGGTGAGATTTTGATCCGGGTATCGGAATGAAATTCCGAGAGTTGTTGTAGCTTCATTGTGTCATTTGGGATATGTGTGCAACATTTCAAGTCATTCGGACATCGTTTGGTCGGGTTTTTGATCGAATGTGCGTTTTAGAAGTTTTAAAAGAACTTAGGCTTGAATTCGATATAATTTGATGATTTTGGCGTTAGTTGTGGTGTTTTGACGATTGGAGCAAGTTTGGATATTGTTTTAAGACATGTTGGTGCTTTTAGTTGAGGTCTCGGGTGTATTTCGGAAGGTTAACGGATCGATTTAGGCACGAAAAAAATAAAGCTGCTGCATTTTTTTACAGCACTGTGAACAGTAGTGCCCATGCACAGTGCCCCGTAACAGTATCCGTAAATAGTGCCGTGAACAGTACCCCGTAACAATATCCGTGAATAGTGCCGTGAACAGTACCTGCAACAGTATCCGTGAATAGTGTCATGAACAGTATCCCGTAACAGTACCGTAACAGTCCGTGAACAGTACCCCCAGTACAGTAATACGGGTTAACAGTACAAGGGTAAACAGTACATGGGATGAACAGTAATTCCGAAAAATTCTGGGCACAATGTTTACATTTCATTCACGAAAAACACCCCATTTCTCCACCATTTTTAGTCATTTTGAGAGCTTTTGGACGGGGATTGAAGGGAGTTTCAACTAAGTTCGATTGGAGGTAAGTTTTATGAGTTAAATACATGATTTTATTGAAGAATCATCCTAGAAATCCATGAAAACATAGCCAAATTATAAGAAATTAGGGCTTGAGATTGAAATTCTAAATTTGGGATTTGAGGGGCCAAATGGACTCCGATTATTGTGAATTTGGTATGTATAGACTCGTGGCGATATAAGGAACATTTTGATGTAAAAATATCTGGATTTCAAGACATGGGCCCGAGGCTCGGGTTTTGCAAATTTCGTGATTTTTGATATTTTTCGAGTCTTTTCGATTGGGTTATATTCCCGTAGCCTATTGTGATGTATTCGTTGTGGTTTTGGCCAAATTCGATGCGCGAGGAGGTGGATACGAAAGGAAAGGGCATCGCGGAGTAGTATTTGGCCGGCTAGAGGTGAGTGATAGATGTAAATGCTGTTCTGAGGGTTTGAAACCCCGAAATTTCACATCGTAACGCTATATTGAGGTGACTTGCATGCCGGATAACGGGCATGGGGTAGAGCACCGTTAGGGATTGTGACTTGGTCCGTCCCGAGAGATATTTTACTACATTTTTGATTGAGATGTATACTTTATTATTGTGAATTGGGCTTGTTGCCATGCTTGGGGCCTTGTGCCGACCTGTAGAACCCTTAGGGGATTTTTGACTAGTTTTCCTCACTTATTTTGTTAAAGAATTTATATCATCAGTCATGTTTCCAATTGTAGGCTTCTTGCCAATAATTTGAATCCTTCAGGGATTGATATCACTGCTTTCGCATATTTTGCATATCATTTGACCTCAGTCCAAGGTTTTAAATACTATTTTGCAAACTCAGTCATCTTTCTATGATTTGAAAACTTAAATAATATTTTTAAATGATATTTCGGGTTGAGAACTACTGTTTTACAAATGCCCAATGGGCTTATGATGATTTCTGGACTGAGCATGGATTGGGCTGCGCGCCGCAACAGTGTTATATTGATATTGAGGCCGAGAGCCTGGTTGATTACATTGATATTGAGGCCGAGAGCCTGGTTGATTACATTGATATTGAGGCTGAGAGCCTGGGTGATTATACTGAGATTGATATGAGGCCGAGGGCCTAGATTTGATTGCCACGAGATGGCTTGATATTGCGCTTGGGCTGTAGGAGCCCCTCCGGAGTCTGTACACACCCCCAGTGAGCGCCGTCGACGATAAATAAATATGGATGGCTCGGGCTGCACGCCGCAGTGGGTACCAGAGGGTACCGTCATATGCATTGCATTGCACTCATGCATTTATTCTTTATCTGCATTATCTGCCATAATAATTATGTGCTCTTATTTCATTGACTGGTTGCTTTATACTGTTCTGAGCCTGAGGGGCTGATACTGTTCTGAGATACTGAGCCCGAGGGGCAGATTTCTACTTATTATTTTGATACTGAGCCCGAGGGGCAGATTTCTACTTATTATTTTGATACTGAGCTCGAGGGGCAGATTTCTAGTTATTATTTTGATACTGAGCCCGAGGGGCAGATTTCTACTTGTTGTTTTGATATTGAGCCCGAGGGGCAGATTTCTACTCGTCATTTTACTGCCAAATTACCTGTTTTACTGGTTTAAAAGAAATTTCACATGATGTTTCACTGAATTGTTATTTTAAATGATTTCACTGCTTCTGTATAGAATGTTGTGTGCCTTAACGTGTTTTCTTACCTTCAGTCATTATTTATATTTATTACTCACTGGGTCGGAGTACTCACATTACTCCCTGCACCATGTGTGCAGGTACAGGTATTCCTGAGGCATAGAGCGAGTTTTCTGCTGTTCAGTTTTCATCGAAGTTATCGAGGTAGCTGCATGGCGTTCGCAGACCCATTTTCTCCCTTATCTTCTGTTATTTATGATATCTTCAGACTTTGTTCCTAATTCCATACTTTGTAGAATTTTAGTAAACTCTGTAGTAGCTCATGACTTGTGACACCCCGGTTAGGGCTGAGTTTGGTTGGATTTTCGTATTTTATCTATACTTTCCGCCATTGGATATTATTAAACCATGTTTATACTATAATTGTGTTAATTAATTGTCTTAAAAGGATGAATTGGGTTGAATGGCTGGCCTTGTCTTCATGAGAGGCGCCATCATGACTAGGTTCAGGAATTAGGTCGTGACAAGTTGGTATCAGAGCCTAGGTTAATTGGTCTCGCGAGTCATGAGCCGGTTTAGTAGAGTCTCGCGGATCGGTACGGAGACGTCTGTATTTATCCTCGAGAGGCTGCATAACCTTTAGGAAAACTTCACATTCTTGAATTCTTATTGTGCGTCCTTGATTCAGCTTGAAAAGTAACTCTTACGATTCCTTCCACATGTTCGTATGCGCGAACGATCACTCAGTATTTGATTTTCCTTGATGGCTTGTAATTCCCCGATAGAAGGGCGAGACGTGATCTCGATGAGTTTGATGTTAGACCAGTCTGGAGGACTTGAGGCCGGATCTTGCCTATGGCTTGAGCACTAAGGTGCTGATTGTGCGAGCAAGTGTATTGAACCTTTATATTCGGTATTGTCCCTATTAGTGGGAATCATGGCTGGATAGCTACGTGAGGAGTATGATAGTACTGCGAGATGTATCTATATGACTTGGAAGTGATGAGGAAGGTCTACTGGATGATAGATGAACTATTGAGTGTATGATTTCCATTGTGATAGGATGTGTAGTCCCAAGTTATGGGTGCGTGAAGAGTCTTTTTATGTCTCCTATTTGGAGTGAAGTAAATTTCATGTTACAGTATGAGTTTAGACTCAGGAAGATTAAGTGATTGTGTAATGTGTATGGCAGTGGAAGGTATACAAAAAATATTAACTAAAGGTAAAGCTAGTGGGTAATTGGCTTATGAGGGGAATCTATTTGTCATACTAGTTAGATAAGTCTGGGAGCTGAGATCGCTTCTGTAAATGTATTATGACGAAATCGTTGAGTCAAGGAGACCACCTTGAGGGTCGAAAACATTAAAGAAAGAATATGTTCTTACTCGGTTGAATAGCCCA
The DNA here is from genome assembly GCF_000393655.2 of Nicotiana sylvestris. Lineage (NCBI taxonomy): Eukaryota > Viridiplantae > Streptophyta > Magnoliopsida > Solanales > Solanaceae > Nicotiana > Nicotiana sylvestris. The sequence goes on from NC_091068.1 coordinate 151,117,040, forward strand.
ATAATGGAGGATTGAAATGTATTTTCTATGTGTTATGATTCAAATAGGTGCAACGCATGTCCATGTATCAATTTTGATAATATTGTCACACCTCCTTTTTCCGCTACACCCCCGCTAAGGGACGTAGGGAGAGTTTTTCCAATTAAAGGATAATCGAAATGAGATTTATTTATTTATTTCAGAGTCGCCACTTGGGAGATTTATGGTGTCCCAAGTCACCGGTTGAATCCCGAATCGAGGAAAAGAATGACTCTGTTTATCAGTCTGCGCACCAGAAATCCGGATAAAGAATTCTGTTAACCCGGGAGAAGGTGTTAGGCATTCCCAAGTTCCGTGGTTCTAGCACGGTCGTTCAACTGTCATATTCGGCCTGATTATCTAATTTTATACGATTATGAACCTACGTGCAAATTTTAACTGTTTAACGCTTTTGTTATTATTTATTCAAAGAATTACAACGTCGTGAGAATGCATCTCGAATTGCGCCACATAAATATACTCGCAATTTTCAATACGTTCCAACTTCGTTGAGATTTGGATTTGGGTCACATAAATGTGCACCCGCGTTTAGGAAAATAACATTATTAAATACGCGCCTAAAGATACTAACGCATTGTTATTTTGAGAAAAGCCGTAAAGTTTGCTATGCGGCCTGTCTCGAAATCTAAGCATTTGAACTAACTGTCCGTTGAGGGCCCCTCAATTTGTGTATTCTTGTTTGTTGAGGCTCGTCTCATTCATTATTTTTTAAAGGAATTTGCAACGTCATGAAAATGCATCTCGAACCACGTCACAATCAATGTACACGTGATTAACGACACATTTCGACTTCGTTGAGATTTGGATTTTGGTCACATAAATGTGCACCCAAGTTTATGAAAATAACTTTATTAAAACATTGCCCTAAAAAGCCATTACACGTTTTTAACTTTGCGCAGCCATGGAAAATTCACTAAATGGTACACCTTGATTTCTAAAGGATTAAAGTTAATTAAGGGAGGGCCATAATCGTTGGCCTGGCTAATATGGCACATCTCAAACCAATTGAAAGAGTCTGATTAATTAAGGTGAGCTTAAAGGAATTCTAATTTTTTTTAGGCTAATGTTCAAACTAACTTAATAACTATTGGGTTTGTGTTAAATTGAAGCTAAGCGTTCAGCTGAAATGGCATTGGGCTGGCAGCTGGCCCAAATGAGTTGCAAGGCTATACATTCCTTATTTCATAATGGCCTTATGGCTTAAACAATTATCGAAATGGCTCATTAACAGAATAATTCAGAACCAATATCAGCACAACCAAACAAATATTATATGACGTCATTCAAAATCTCAAGTTCGTTCGCATCTGTTTTCGTCGCTTTAGACATAAGCTTTTTGGTAACAATAATCAACTAGTATTCAAGCATGAAGAAATGGGTTGTTATATTTCCTTTTAATGGATTTTGTTGCCTGGACTCCTGGAAAGAACATGGTATAGACATAAAAAACAATAGAGTGTACCCTTTGTCAATTAGCAGTAAACAATAAATCACAAACATATTTCAATCAGTCACCAAGGTGGAGACATAATAGGAATCAAACTTTCAACTAATCCAGAAGGCCAACAAAACTTTATAACAATTGAGTTCTACCTTAAAATCACCAACAAACAGATACGATAAGCAATGGCTGAATACGTTCTAATGCCAACAATCACAAAATCATCCTTTAAGTAAGCTCACTCCTAAAATACTGGCGCAGCAGTTATAACCACAAACTCTAGCTCAAATCATGTTTAGGTAAGGCGCACTGACAACCTAGCAGCTCAAAGTTATAAACTAATAACATATCAACATGAGCCTAGCAGTTCAAATTTGTAAATTAAAAGCATGTCAACATGAACATAGCAGTTTAGTTAGCTCTTAATTACAATTCGTATGTCTCCACTGTTCACATAATACAAAACACATAGCCAATATTGACTAGGTATAACTGACTAACAATTCATCCAATTATAAACAACATACAACCTACTAATGAACACAAATCTGTGAATATTTCCATTTTTTGTGAACTTCAAGGAACTACATCAAAGGAGTTCGAAATATGCACCTAGTATTGACAACACAAGAAGAAGAAGAAGAAGAGTCAACAACAGCAGTAGTAGCAAACAGAAGTGGCAACATCAGTACAACAACAAATAACCAGCAACTATCAACTTCCCCAAGTATAGAGCAGAAGTAAAAGGAAGTAGGATCTAGCTATTTCAGATTCTAAACCATGCAATAAAAAATAGCTATTCTTTTTCAACTTTTCAGCTTTCTGAATTCAATCCTTTTTTCTCCTCCCCTTTCTACAGACGTCCTTCTGCCCTCTTATACAGACTTTCCCTCCTTTAAAACTTACTGCCCGACCCCCTTCTCCCACTAAAAATCTGAATTTTCCACTTAAAATCCCACTAAGGAAAACTTTTCCTTATTTTCAGCCCCCATTCCCTTTTGCTCCCCATTACCATATTAATTTAAAGACACTAATATCCCACTAACAAAACACTAATATTAAAATATTATCCTAACTGTTTCATTCCCAAATCACCCCTGAAACCCCTTAATATTACTGCCCCTAATACAATTATTCAATTGTATTAAAACTTTTAATTCTGAAATCTGTTCAAGCTAACAAAGATTTAAAAACTAAACCTGACTAACAACTATAACCAAACTTATTGACAGCTAAATGACTAGGGTCGAATCCAAATTGAAACAAAATGAACTGAATTTAAATCACCACGCAGAACTCAACATAATCAATTAAACTGAAATTGAACAATTGAATCAAAATGCACATGAATGCAGGTTCATTGTCAGCTTATTGACAATGCCCTGAAGCTAAGTGTTCACAGATCAAGCATACACAACAAACATTTGACGAGATTATTGGTTTACAAACAAGAACGAATTAATCGACAAGAACTAATTAACCGATTATCTACAACAATTGATAACAATCAATCTTAAAATAGATAATCAGGCAATTTCAATCGGCATTGACAAGAACAGAGGTTTATAAGAAAACAACTAATCGACGAAACTTATTTGAATTGATTATACAACCTATAATTATACATAACAAAGAACAAAAACAAATTTGACCAAATAAAAAGGTCTGATGGAGAAGGAAAGAATAATCGACAAAACTGAAAAATTAATATAACAATACTAAACACATAAACAGACACTTAAAACATCAGAAAATAGAATAAAGGAAAAAGGGAAAAATACCTTAGAGAGAACAAAGAACATACAGACTTGAATCGACTCGAATTTGAACTTCTTTTGAGGTCAAACGAACCTTAATCGAGTGTTCTCAACTGAGAACACTTCGACTAAGGTCAGTTAAACACCCAAAACCTCTTAAAATTCGGACAGAAACCAGTCTTGGTTTTTCTAGGGTTCTGTTTGTTTCGATTTGGGGTTCAAGTGTTTCTAGCTATATTCGAACCAAACCAACGGTGGTTTGGTAATGAGGGAGGTCATGGACATGTCTGGTATGAGTTTGGGACTGGTTGGGGTAGATCTAGTTCCTGCTCGAATCTTCGATTGAAGATTCGAGAAGCTGGGGGTTGATTCGAGGCAAGTGGTTAACAGATCCGTGACGGGGGTGATCAGGGGGTGCCTTGGTGTGGGTTTGGGGTTCATTAGATGATCTAGGGTTTTGGGTCCTATGCTTTGATCGAAGATTCGAACAAGGTGGGGATGATTCAAGGACAACAGAGTGGGGATTTAGGTTGAGGGTGGTTAGGGGGTTCTAGGGTGTTATTTTGGTGGTCACCGGCGTTGTTGCCGCCGGCTTTCAAGCGAAGGGGTTTCAGGGCGGCTAAGGTTTGGGAGGGGGTGTCCGTTTCTGAGTTTGGAGACGATGGGGTGGGTTTGGCTATGAGGTGGATATGGGAGGGGGGGTAAGGTTTAGTAATATATACTAGGTGTGAGATTAAAACCTGGTCGTTTGATCTGATGAGATCAACGGCTCGGATTAATTCTCTTGAAGGAAACGATGTCGTTTGGGTGCAGTAACGGGTGAGACCAGGTTGGGGAATGGGTCGGGTTAAGTCAATGGATATAGGGGTGTGTTTTGAGCCGTTGGATCGATGTGGATTGAATGGCTAAGATTGATTGCCCACAAAATGACGTAGTTGGCTCCCATACTATGTCGTTTCATCATCCTGTGAGACCTGATGGTTTGGACCGGGTGTGGCATGGGTTTGGGCCGATTTTGGTTGGGTATTAGGTGTGTTTGATTTGGGCTTGAGGATTAGATTAGATTGGTCCAAGAATTCTTTTCCCTTTTCTTTTCTTCCTTTTTCAAAATTTGAAATGAAAATCCTCATTAAATTATAAAAGACCCAAATTAGCTTAAAAATAGTAATTAACTTTAAATAATACCTATCACAAATAATTAAACACTAAATTAAAAGAAAATCACACAATTTGACCAAAATACAAATAATATGTTATTTTTTGTGAATTTTCATTTTTGTAAAACACCTAATTATTAATTAATTCCAAAAATATAAAAATCCAATTCTAAATGCAAATGCTATATTTTTTTGTATTTTTAATGCATTAATAAAATTAAACATGCACACAGATCTTATGCAAACAAAACAAGAAAATCGCACAATATTTCCTAAAATTACACATAATTAAAAAAACTAATTTTGCGAATTATTTTGGAGTAATTCGTATGAGGCAAAAATCACGTGCTCACAGCTGCCCCTCTTTGTCCGTAAACACGAAGAGTTTTTGTGCAAAGATAAAGTGAGCGGATACGAGCGATTTTGCCTGTTTGAATACTCTGTGGGAAGCATTCTTTGAAAGATTTGACCGAACCTCTGCTTCAAAGGTTTCCTACATATCCGTGGCTAGAAGGGAATCAGGTTAATGTAGTTTCGGAAATTTTGGTAGTTGGAGCTACCATGGGACTGCAATCTTGCTGTTATTGATGTTGCTGCTGATGTTACCGCTTACTGACCTCCTTATTACACCTTGACGAAAAATAAAGAAGTTATACTAAGCTATGATCTATGAATTACAAAGATTTATTCTCGAGCTTGGTCATGTGACTGTTGCTGCCTTGTTGCCTTGTGTTACCTCTGGTATTTCTTTACTTCTAATTTGACTTGTATTCTCCCTTGATCGCCGATCTCGAACTGTTTATTTCTTTCTGGAGAGCTTCGCATTATTTTCCCTTCGAATCTTGAACTGCCTTCCTCTGCTGGGGATTTTTGTTGTTTCCCGTTGGGGATTTTTTGTTGTATTCCTCCGCTTTACTGACTTTAACACCAATTACTTAAAATATAACACCTCCATTCTCCAGGCGGGCTCCTGACTTCAATTACTTCTTTAAAATATAACACCTCCATTCTCCAGGCGGGCTCCTGATTTCAACAACTTTCTTAAAATGTAACACCTCCATTCTCCAGGCGGGCTCCTGACTTCAACTGCTTCTTAAAATATAACACCTCCATTCTCCAGGTGGGCTCCTGACTTCAACAACCTTCTTAAAATATAACACCTCCATTCTCCAGGCGGGCTCCTGACTTCAATAACTTTCTTAAAATATAACACCTCCATTCTCCAGGCGGGCTCCTCACTTCAACAACTTTCTTAAAATTTAACACCTCCATTCTCCAGGAGGGCTCCTGACTTCAACAACTTTCTTAAAATGTAACACCTCCATTCTCCAGGCGGGCTCCTAACTCCAACGACTCCTTAAAAATAATTCATCCCCCATTCTCCAGGCGGGCTCCTGACTTCGACGACTTCTTAAAATGTAACACCTCCATTCTCCAGGTGGGCTCCTGACTTCATCAACAATTTTGAAAATAAATCAGCCTCCATTCTCCAGGCGGGCTCCTGACTTCATCAATAATTTTGAAAATAAATCAGCCTCCATTCTCCAGGCGGTCTCCTGACTTCAACAACTTCTTAAATGTAACACCTCCATTCTCCAGACGGGCTCCTAACTCCAACGACTCCTTAAAAATAATTCAGCCTCCATTCTCCAGGCGGGCTCCTGACTTCGACGACTTCTTAAAATGTAACACCTCCATTCTCCAGGCGGGCTCCTGACTTCATCAACAATTTTGAAAATAAATCAGCCTCCATTCTCCAGGAGGGCTCCTGACTTCATCAATAATTTTGAAAATAAATCAGCCTCCATTCTCCGGCGGGCTCCTGACTTCGACAATTTCTTAAAATGTATCACCTCCATTCTCCAGGCGGGCTCCTGACTTCAACAACAACTTTGAAAAATAATTCAGCCTCCATTCTCCAGGCGGGCTCCTGACTTCAACGACTTCTTAAACATGTAACACCTCTATTCTCCAGGCGGGCTCCTGACTCATCAACTTGAATCATCTTCTTTCAACTGCTTCCCTCAAAACTAGTGTCTTATTCCTCCGAAAACTGCTGGGGACAACGCCGATGTTTTATTCATAACTATGTTATTTTCCTTCTTCACAGACTACTTCCTTTAAAGTTGGTGCCTTCCTTCCACTTGGAACTACTTTCCTCAAGCTGGTGTTTTCACTTCTCTGAAACCTGTCGGGGATAACACTGCTGAGGAATTATCTTCCTTCTTTAAAACTAGTTACTTTCCTCCCTTTAACAATGGTGGGGATGATACTGATTCAAAGACCACTACCCTTAAAACTTGGGTTATCTTGCTTCTTCCAAGATTTCTTTCTTTAAAACTTGTATCGCTTTCTCTCATATACTGCTGGGGATTTCACTTCCTTCAAAACTCGTGTTATCTTCCCTCTTCCCTAAGTGACTATTTGATTTCAAGAAAATTTTCGTAATAAGAGAAAATTTTCTGCCCCAGTTTGATAATCTTCTTTGTGGCCCTGTCTTCCTGCTATCAATAGTATTTCCTTTCCCTGCTTCAAATCAAAGAAAAATTTGTTAGTTTAAAACGTGGTGAGTGGTCGTGCCACTCCTGCCGGGGATGGTTTTTTCTTCTCCCTTTGCCTGCTTTGCGTTTTATTACAAAACTTGCTGGGGATGATATTATTTGCTGAGGATGATACTCCTGCTGGGGATGGTTTTCTTTTCTCTTCCTTCCCCGCTCTGTGTTGTCCGACCATTGCGGAACTTGGTCGAGAATCTGTTGGAGTTGTTCCTGTATCTCGCAAATCTGCTGGGGGATCCTCATAACCTTTTAACTGTTGCTTTTCCGTTTTTCTCCAACTTCCCCTGGAAATTTGTTCCTCTTGGGATCTAGACCCACTCACCATTTGGTCTTTCGACCAACTTCTTTTTCACTTTGTCGCATTGTCTTTGGCCTGTCCTATTCGCATTTTGCTTTGCACCACTTTGGCAACCAGTAGTAAGCTCTGAAAATCCTTTTCAAAAACAAACTGCTAGGGAGGTAAAGTCTTTAAACCAAGAAATGAAAAAGTGATGATTTCAAAAATAGAAAAAGAAGAAGTCTTTCTGAACAAATGCTGGGGAAAAAGAAAGAAAAGAACTTATCTAAATAATATAACCGATCCAAACGATCATGTCATGCATTCCGGACTAATCAACCCAGTCTATTTGTATCAATCAATCTTTCGGATGGCCTCATCTTGCTGGAGATAAACAAGCACTCAACTCTTTGCCAAATGTGGACCCTTTCCGCCAATCTTTCCTTGTCGCCTCATAGTGCCCTTCGAGGGGTTTTCACTAATAAGACTCTCTTATTTCTCTCAACTCCTGTCGTCTTATGGTGTCTGTGAAGGCTCTCACCGATAAGACTCTCTCGTTTTATTTCTCTCATCTTCCGCCGCCTTATAGTGCTTGTGAAGGTTTTCACCGATAAGACTCTCTCATTTCATTTTATTTTTCAGCTGGGGATTGGAGTGCTGCTGATACGACTCTCTTTGCTAGGGATTCTTTTCGGCTATCAATTCATTTCTAGTTCATGATCCTCTTCTCTGTTGGGGATTAGAGTGTTATTCCCTACTTCCGTTTGCATGACTTGGCACTTCTCGGATACTGATCGGGAGGTCTTTTTGGACATCAATATGGGTTTTCGTGTATGGCTAAAGAAAAGGGGTATCAAGAGTTCAAAATAAATTTGATGGGTAAAACAGTACAACTCTTGGAATCACACTTTCTTTCCAAAATTACAAACACAAACTTCTGCCCCAGTTTTTATTACTTGGGGATTTTTATTTTTTGTTACACTATGTTACATTACGCGCACTATGTTACACTATGACCGAGCCGTGAGGCGCCTACGTATCCTTCTTTGAGGAATCAGGTCAAACGTAGTTCCTAATTCCTTTGTTTTTCTTGTGACTTTTCTTTTGTCTTTATTATCATTATTTTTCTCTTCTCGTTTTCTTTCATTTTCATTACTGATTCCAAAAGAGGGGTATGAAAGAATAAATAAGGCTCAAAAGGGGAAGCAAAGGTTAAAGTGTTTGGATAGAAGAAAGAATTGCCTCCGTCATTTCATTCTCCGATAAATGCCAAGTACAAACAAACAACAATTCCAATTAAAAGAAATCATAGATAATATCTCTTAACTGCGTCAGAATTGATAGCCATGTCGACGCATCTCCCTTCGATATCTGTTAAACATAAAGCTCCATTGGACAACACTCTGGTTACAATAAATGGCCCTTGCCAATTCGGGGCGAACTTGCCCTTTGCCTCAGCCTGATGTGGGAGGATGCGTTTCAGCACTTGCTGGCCCACTTCAAACTTCTGGGGATGCACCTTTTTGTTGTATGCTCTTGCCATTCTCTTTTGATATAACTGGCCATGACACACAACTGCCAATCTCTTTTCATCAATCAAGTTCAACTGCTCCAAACAGGTTTTGACCCACTTGTCATCATCAATCTCAGCTTCAGTGACAATCCGAAGGGATGGAATTTCAACTTCCGCCGGTATTACTGCTTCAGTTCCATATACCA